>NW_006408978.1:453946-455102 GCF_000296735.1 Chrysochloris asiatica
GGAAGGTCAGAGAAAAAGAGGAAGACCCCCAACGAGATGGATTGGCAAGTGGCAGCATCGATGGACTCAATTGTGGCAACAGTTGTGAGGTTGGCCCAGGATCGGGCAGTGTTTTACTCTGCTGTGCATAAGGTTGCTACTGACTCGATGGCACCTAACAACAACTGCCATGGTGTTGATTCTGACTGATAACCACTCTATGTGGGGGTCTGAGACTGTAAATCTTCACAGAAAGAGAAAGCCTCATTTTTCTCCTCCAGAGTTAATGGGCTTGATGTACCATACTTGGAGTTAGCGGACCAGTGCCTAACCCACTGTTGTTGTTAAGTGCCATAAAGTCAGTTCCGACTCATTGTGACCCTGTATAGGACTTAGAAGGAGCGGCTGGTTGGTTTGAACTACCAACTTTGTGTTTGGTCCAGTGCTTTATTCCACAGCACCACACCAGGACTCCACAGTACCACCAAACTATTCCCATCATGGAGGCCCTGTTACAACGAACCCAATTCACTAAATATCCTGAGCTGTAGCCATAGGGTTTTTTTGTTTTGTTTTCATTTATAAGACCTCTTTGGAAGATGTGGTTTCGAGTGCTGATTAGACAATGGTGTATATCAGTTTCTCTTCTTCTTTGTTCTCCTCTTTTTTTAGTCTTTTTCTGTTCATCTTCCTCCATTTCTTTATAGTCATTATCAAGAATGCTGTTAAGTGCCATCTACTCGGTTCTGACCCACAGAGACCCTGTATAGGGTTTCAGAGGAGTGGCTGGTGAGCTTGAACTGTCGACCTTGCAGATCAAATCAACTTTTCTGTCTGGTGCTTGAACCCACTGTGCCCCACCAGGACTCCTGTGGATACCAACAATAGCACACAGATATCTCTCACTGTCTTCAGCACCTTTCCTCCTCCTCTTGTTCTGACTGGTGTGACACTGCAGGTTAATATGCTGAACTGTAACGTTGGTTTGAACCTCAAGGTTGGTTGTTCAAGCTTACTAGCTGATTCTCAGAAACCCTATGTTGTGGTTAAGCGCCATCGAGTTGGCTCTGACCCATAATGAGCCTGTATATGGTTTCTGAGGAACAGCTGGTGAGCTTGAACCACCAACCTTGCAATTCAAATAGCTTTGCAGTCTGGCTCATTAGCCCACAGTGCC
>NW_006408978.1:457653-460419 GCF_000296735.1 Chrysochloris asiatica
ATATATATAATATGTATTATATCCTGGTGGCACTTTAAGACTGTTAACCACAAGGTCATGGTTCAAACCCACCAACATCTCCTGGGAAAGCCTATTCACTGTTGCTATAATTTGGAACAGACTCAATGGGATCTTGTGGTTCCAACCGACCTGGCAGTCCAGTGCATTCTCCTGCAGCGTCACACAAGCCATAGTAATATGACTTAACAACCACAGCATGTATGTATGTTTGTATGTATGCACCTTCTTAACACTGTAGGATGAGTACTGGATTTTCAGTCACAAGGTCGACAGTTCAAAAGACAAGCCATTCCATGAAGAAAGATAAGGTGGCCTGTTCCTTTAAAGATTTATAGCCTCTGAAACCCTACGTAGGATCATTATGAGTCTGAACTGACTTGCTGGAAGTGGGTTTGGCTTTTGGATTATGTGTGTGTGTGTGCACACACAGACACATGTAGCAGAGATTTTAGAGAGTCCTTATAAACTTCAGGCTAAAGAGAAGTTACTTACAGATCTAAGGCTACCTGTCTACTAATGCACAACTTTGCAAGTCGTTATCCAGTTATAAAGCTCAGTTATATTAGTACTGGGTTGTAAGTGACTGGCAAAGTTGGATGTGAAGGAGACAGTGATCTAAGTAGAGGACCACACTGTATGGGGGCTCTCATTTAGCCAGAGTATAGGTAACGTAGGCTGAGAAACGGCAGGGGAGACTCATACAGAAGACAAGGAGAACTGGGACCCTGTTGGTATTCTGTGTTTCCAAGCAGCGATTATGAACATTGGGTAAAATCTGGGATTCTGCTTACCAAGGACACTCACTGCCTAAATAGAAAGTAAATAGACATGAGGCTAAAAATGGGCTAGTAGAAACTGTATCAAGCAGTGTCTTCCCCCAGGAGCAGCACCGGGCCAGAAAGCAAGTAGTGGAAACCAGCTTACCTGCTGAGTTTTCAGATGCATCCAAACATCCTCAATAATGTCCACTTTTGAGAAAGAACAGCTCTTAAATGTTCAGATATTATTCTCAGTTTTATTAGGTGTTTGATCATAAGTGCAGCTTCTCTTTCCTCTTCTTCTTTCTTCCTGACTCATAGTGACCCCATATCTAGGGTTTCTGAGGAGGTGTGAACTGCTGACATATCCTACAGTGCCGCACCAGGACTCTGTGATAACTACTAGATTACTAAACATAGAATATACAGCTTCCAAACAAATTGGAATGGAATGGAGAAACTGGAATTAGAAAATCACTACATACATGCCAAAACCCAGCTTTGACAGTCCAGATGTGTCATTGCTCTAGGGCTGACCCAGAAAACCAGATGGAGGAGCCCTGATACGTATACATGTGGGGTAAGTAGAACTAGCTTCCAATTTGGAATGTTGACCTCAAAATCATTGCATGAAAAGAATAGTAACTTTTGTCATTTTAAAGTCACTGCATTTTTATTTTCTTTGGTTTCATTGGTTATAGCAGCTTCACATTATCTATATATTATCATAGCAAAGCACTGTACTCTTTAGAGTTTTATAAATAGTAAAAGTACAATATTAGGGAATAACAACATTCAGGACAGGAGTTGCTTCTGGGAAGTATTGTGGAAAACGTGGTCAATGAAGGGCCTATTTCTCAACTAATGTGGTGACTGCATGGTTGCTCACTGTATTGCTGTTCTTGTTAAGTGTCATGGAGTTGATTCCGACCATAGCCATCCTGTACAGGGTTTCTGAGGAGCAGCTGATGGGTTTGAACCGCCAACCTTGTGGCTCACAGTTCAGTGCTGATCCTACAGTGCCATACTAGGAATCCATGCTAATCATATTGTTATTTAAAATATATAGAACTGTTTCATACAGAATTTTTAGGTGGGGATATTTTGTAATGCAAATAGCAGAAAATAGGAAGCCAGGAGACACAGGTTTACGGTCAGGCAGCTGTGATCTTTCGCAAGTTGCTCTATCTCTGTCAGCCTCAACTTCCTGATCTTCAGTAATGGATTTTTTGGGATTCAAATTCCATATATTTTCAAAGTCTGGACATTTTTTTTTTTTAGAAATCCTAACATCACCTGAGTATTTTGTTTATGCTTTGTGGTAGCAGCTTTGTGGAGAATATTTTGCACATTAAGGATCAGAAAGTAGAGAATAGGGTAAATTGCAAACAATTTAGATGAAGGAGATCAGGAAACAAAATGAAATGATCACAAGATCAGAAACAGATGCGTTTAAAGATAAACATGATTTCATTTTCATGTACAGGGCCTAAAAGATATTAAGCATCTGCCTGGAAGTTTTTTATGTCATGCTTTTTGTTTGCTTACTATTTTTGTTTCTCTTGAGGAAACTAATTTTATTTTAAATGTATGTGTGAAGCAATGAACTTTGAAAGTGTGCAAATGGCCAAGCCTCTCTGAAGTTCAGTTTCCTTATCTGTTAATGGGGAATAATATGAACTATGCACAACATTCATCTTTTGTTGGGATCAAATGAGTTAATACAGTTGTAGTGCTGAGCATGGTGTCTATCACCTGGTAAACCTTCAATAAATGTAAGAGGTGATGATGATGATGATGACGATGATGATGATGATGATGATGGAAGAGAAACATAGGGCAAGGATGATGAAATGGCAGCTTCTATGTTCTAAATACCGGGATTTGTTCCTATGAAAATACTCATAGGAAAAGATTATATCAATCAATCAAAAAAAAGATTATATATCTATATCAGTCAGAATGTGAATAAATAGTAAGAAAATAT
>NW_006408978.1:465299-478597 GCF_000296735.1 Chrysochloris asiatica
TTTTATATAATTTGTTTTCTTATTATACATGAGTTTTATTAGAATGAAATAGTTAGATCAGCCTAAATTTTTGCTCTGGTTATAGAAAGTCATGTGTAGTAGACAACTGAGATAAAATTTCTCTTTGAAAAGTTTTGAAACATAAGACTTCTTACTTTTTGCTTTGTGTGTATGTGTGAACACTAACGTGCTTATACTTGTTTATAGAACTTGTCTGATTTGTAAACAATAGTATGAGGGAAAAGTTATCACAAGTGGTCCAAGTGGGTCTGGAGTAGATAGCACATTTGAAGAAAATAAAGATAATGAATGAAATCTGTTATTTTTTTTTTGTTTGCTTTTGGTTTCACTATTTAAACAGAACAAAGTGATTATGGTAAACATTTTACATATGTAAATACTGGTATCACAGCTCTATGAATCACGCAGTACAACACTTGATATTCTCAATTAGAACCCTTAATTTGTCTGTGATAGTGCCTACAGTCCTGAGAGTAATTGCTTTCTTATTTTCCTAGGTAACTTATTTAGGGAAAAATAAAATAATGAAATGATCTTAAAGGGAAAAGGCCTGAAAATAGCGCTCTTATTTAAATGACAATACTTCACACTAGTCTGAGATTTCTTCATCTCTGCAGTAATGCAGCTGTTCTCCTCAGGGTGTTCTCACAAGTTCATAAAGAAAAAAATTGTTATGAGCCTTCAGAAACCCCAAGGAAGGCAGCTGTGTTTTTGATAAACTGGGCTACGGTTTCAACACTTGAAGCTATAGAGAAATTTACACGGGAATTTTCTGCATTATATATCCATGAGCAATATATTTTCAACAGTAACAACATACACTGTATTTAGTTAAAGTTTACACAGCGAAGCGGCCAGGCTGAACGCTGCAAAATTAAATGCCTGACCTCCAGCAGAAGACTCAGCTCTGAGCATCCAGCGTGTCACTGGTTCTGACCTGTGGAGAATCCACCAGGGAAATCCAAGGTCTGTGAGAGGTTTCCACTGAACTTTCCTTTCAGATGCCTGCACGTCACATTTTTCTTCACGTTCAGGAGAAGGGGTATGTTGTAAATCAGGGGCATTAACCAAAGATTTTAGCAAAGACAAAGATTTCTAGAGCTTGAGTGATTGAAGAGCTGGAAATCTGTCAACTCCAAATTCCCCTGGTGTGTGAGGCAGGGTTGATCCTTCCCTGCCCCTTCCCCTTTGCTGTCAAAACACTTACCCTTCGGATTTGGGACAAGGAAAGAAACATTTCCAGACTGGACGGATTTCAAAGTTTTCTGTGTATCTTTATAAGAAGTCCCCTAGGTTATGTTTTCCCCACGGCAGAGAAAATAAAATCAGTGTGGCCATTTTGGGAGCCTTGCTCTCACCAATGCCATTTACCTTTACTTCCTGTTGGGCAGCCTCTGGGATCATTCCTGCAAGCGGAGTAGTCATTGTTGGCCAGGTCCACTCTCTGTTGAGCCAGCCTTCATTTACTTAGTGCTGCTTCTTCCTTCAAGAACCCTGGTCACTTAAGATAAGCACTGGACTACTAACCATAGGTCAGCAGCTCAAACCCACCAGTCATTCTGCAGAGGAAAGATGAGGCTGTGTGCTCCCATAAATACTGACAGCCTCAGAAACCTTGCTCAGGCTCTCTACGAGCTGGAACCAACTCGATGACATGGACTTTGGGTTGTGTTTCTTCCTTCGGTCATAATCTGTCCTGCTGACTTTTCTTTGACTCCAGGGTGCCCTTTTAGGCTGTTGCAACAGACTGCTGAAAAAAGGTTGAAATTCAACTTACTCTGTGATCTGTCTTTTTAAAGGGCTTCTTGTTGTTTTGATCTTTTCTTTGCTTACTTGTCTTTTTGAAAAGTTAGTATAATAAACATTGTCATGTGGCAGAATAAAGTAGCAATTGGTAACACCAGCTGACGTCTATAACAACTGTCCTTTAGACAAATGTTGCTGTTGTTAAGTGCTGTCCAGTTGCCTACAACTTGTAGTGACCTGGAGCAGGGTTTCCAAGGAGTGACCGGTGGGCTTGAACTACCAACAGTCCACTACTTATCCTACAAGACTCCTTTGTTGTTGTTGTTAAGTACCGTGGAGTTGGTTCTGACTCATAGTGACCCTGCAATGGGTTTCCGAGACTGTAAATCTTTATAGGAGCAGAAAGTCTCATCTTTCTCCCATGAAACAGTTTCGAACTGCCAACCTTGATGTTAGCAGCCCGATTCGTAACCACTATGCTATCAGAGCTCCTTTAGACTGACGTTATTGTTCAATGCCATCAAGTCAGTTCCAAGCCTGTGCAAGGTTTCTGAGGCGAGGTTAGTGAGTTTGAACCACCAACTACTACTCAATAATAAAGTTTGGATACGCGGATTCAGAATTTCTCTAGCCTGTGCCTGAAGCATTTGGTGGTGTTATTCAGTGCTGTAGAGTGGGTTCTGACTCATAGTGACCTTGTATAGGCTTTCTATAAACATATTTAGTGACATGAAAACAATATATTAAAAAAAAAAGAACTAGCTCAACTGCACTGAGAAACAACATACCCCAAGTAGTTGGTGACTAAGAAATTGAGGGAATGAGGTAACTCATCAAGATGTAAGCCTACATCTCTAGAGTGAATCTTGGTCATATGGTCCCACTCAAATGCAAGGAACTAATCCCACTCTTTGGGCCAGTCTGTGAACTGTGAAAGTCCTTTCCTGATAAGCCTTCTGCAACCTCCATCCAAACTATGCTACTGAGGCAGGACTCACGCTGTGAGAAGGTGTTGTCCCTGTAGTCCTCCAGTGTCAGGTAGTTCCTGTAATGGTGATTCATGTCGTCCAACAAATGCTATAATCATGCAGCAGAGGATAAAGAGCAAAGGATGTATGTGTATGGATTTAATGCTATGTGAAAATTAGGCTGTCTTGTATAATACGGCTAAATGAATGAATGAATGAAATATTTATGGCTGGGTGCCAAAGAAAGAGCATGGATTTTGACCTGAGGTAGAATTGAGTTTTGAAGATTGAAAGAGATCTTTGTAAAGGTCTCGGCACAGAAATGTCCGTATCTCTTATGGTCCCTGCCTTCATCATTGATTTGACACAAGGGCTGCATGCTCACTTTTACTAAGCTCCTTGGCTGAGATTTCATAGTCTTATGTGTGGTGCTACAGGATAATGATCTGGATCGCAAGGTCTGTTTGAGCTACAAGATTGGCAGTTCAAACCCACCAGCTTCTCCTTGAAAATCCTATACAGGGTCGCTATGAATCAGAGCTGACTCAACGGCACTTAACACACACACACAAAAACATGTTTAGCCATGGTCAAGTCTTATCCAATGTGAACCGATAACTTAGATAGAATAAGGTACACTTCAGGTACAATGATAACTTTCTCCTGTTTTAGGAAAGAGGGACTTCATTAAAAAATAAAAAAAATAAAAAAAACACAACCTTTCATAAAAGAAGATTTTATTTATCAGTCATCTTGGAACAGATGAGAGCATCAGCAGAAACCAAGCAGCATGCAGTGATTCAGGAGTGTCTGAAGATGACATATACGCTCATTTATGTCTCTCGTGCTGCCTTGTTCAATTACAAACCCACGTTTCTAAGCATCCAAACCTAATGTTCCCAGTTATATCCTTCCCTCTTCTAAATTGCCCTGTGAACCAGATGACCCTGAAGGCACATCCAGCAATCATGAACCCAAGAAACTTTGGATGAGGCAGCTATGGTTTATACGTGTGATTCCTTCATGTTAGCCATGGTGTCCCAACTGATGTCATGACTGCATCTCTCAGGCTACCAAAGAACATGGATGAGACAGAGAATTAAACATCTGCCCCTTGTCTGCCTCTATGTCCAGCTTAGATTCTTTTACTTCCATGAGTAGCTTAAAACCAATATGAATGAGGCACTTCATGTTTTACCAGAAAGAGACACAGATTTAACATCTCTTTAACACAAAGGATGGTATCCTCTTCAAACTGTGTTGGTTGACTTAACTCTCCTTTCCTTGCCAGGATTACAGGTAGTAAATCTCTATCAAAATTTCCCTCTGGACAAGACATTTCTTCCAACATTTGTTCCAATATCCTGTTTCTAAATCATTTGGCACTAAAACTGGAGTTCTATTTGAATTCCACTCAGGGCAATTAAGTAGTTTCAAAGCATAACTGTCCTGGCTTTACCGACTTTTTCATATCAATGATTAGCTCTAAGACCCTCAGATTACAAACAAGAATTTTAAAAATACAACCACCAAGATAAGCATATTGTTTGATTTCTGATCATTGGAAGATCTTGGAAAAATTCAGACTTGAATCTCTGAGCCTTTGGTAAAGGTCCCAGCATGGAGGAAACTGTAACCTATTTTGCTTCCCTCAAATGCACTCACATCATTCCACATCATTCTGACCAACCCGGCTCAGATCAGTGACGATGGTCAAGATGATGGGCTAGGAGTATAGGGATTCGTAAACAAAATGTCCACAGTACATTCTCTTGAAGTACTGATTGTACTCAAAGATATGCTATGAAAATACCATTTTTATATAAAAGAAAAAAAAATGGGTACATTTTTGAGTAAAATAAAATGTCTGTGAGTTTTTAAGGTAAAATAATGAGATGTTGTAAAAATGTCTCTCTTAGAGATGGCTGCCTTGGATGATGACTCCAGGTCCTTCAGCAGACTCACTCTCATCACACTGCTTGTTCTTGTTGTTGTGACATGCTGTTGAGTTGGTCCCGACTTGTAGCGATCCTGTATATGGTTTCTGAGGAGCTACTGGTGAGCTTGAACCACCGACCTTGTGGTTCAAACCGACTTTACAGTCCAGTGCATTTACTCACAACACCACACCAGGACTCCCATCCTACTTCCTAGTGGTTAGAAATAATGGAATAAGACATTCCAATCAAAGTGCCTTGAACCAAAGGAGGGCTAATAAGATAAGTAACAAAATGAGATCAAAATTGGCTGACATTTCCTATTCAAACACACACACAAAATGACACTACCTATAGGACTATCTACACAGTTTGTGAGGGCCAGTGCAAAATTAAAAATGTGGAACCCTATCAGAGGTTATTAAAATGTATAAGATGACAATAACAGAGTATTGAACCACGTCAGAGTCCTGTGCCATCAGATGTGTTGCAGACCCATGAAGCTGTCCCTGATTGTCTCATTGCATAAAGACTTGCCAGATGAAACACAGGATGTCCAGCTAAATTTGAATTCAGATAAACAACAAATGATTTTTTCAATTTATGTCCCAAATGTTGCATAGAATGTTCTTATACTTAAAAAAATTGTTATTTATTTGAAATTCAAATTGAATTGGGCCTCCTTTATTTTTACTTGCTAAAACTGACAACCCTGTTATATATAACTTTCCAAAATAAATGTACCTCTCTGAAAGAAATTAGCACCAATATAAATGTAGCTGAACACATGAGAAGGCCAAGAAGTACAGGCACCCTGAAGTCAGTGTACTTAAGTTCAAGTTTTGTCTTTTACTTGGGTGAAGTAACTTTGATGCATGTTTGTCCTTTGAACCACAATCGATTCTTCTCCCTATTAGGAAAGGAAATATAAAAGAAATATTTATAATCAGCAAATACTCTTAGTTATGCCTCAATAAGAAAATTGTATAGCTGAAAAGAGAGGTGACTTGGCCAAAATGTGATACTCATTTTTTTGGGGGGGTGTTGTATCCTCACCTAAGGGTGCCTGGGTGGTACACATGATTTGCAATTACTGCTAACCTAAAGGTTTGTGGTTCAAACCAATCTAGCACTGTAACGAAAGAAACTTATGGCAATTGCTTCTGTAAAGATCGTTGTTGTTAAGTGCAGCTGTTGAGTTGGTTCTGACTCACAGTGACCCTGTGTAGGGTTGCTGAGGAGTGACTGGTGAGTTTGAACCCGGAAGTTCAAACCAAACTTGAGGTCCAGTGCATATTCTCCAGTGTCACATCTGGATTCCAAAAAACTCCTATGAAGCAGTTTTATTCTATAACAAACAGAGTCACAATGAGTCAGAATCAACTATATAGAATTCGTTTTGTTGTTCTTCTTTGCTATTGTTACACTTGGAGATGCTAAAGCAACCTGCTGTTCTTATTTAGTGCCATTGACTTGGTTCTGACTCATAGCATTCAAACTGACCTTGTTATTCAGTGCTTTATCCCATAGAGCTGCACCAGGACTCATTGTGGCTTGTTGTTGGTAAGTGTCATTGAGTCGGTACTGATTCATCCTGACCCTATGCACAACAGAACGAAACACTGCCCGGTCCTGGGCCAATCTCACAATTGTTGCCACGCTTGAGCCCATTGCTGCTGCCACTTTGCCAATCCATTACGCTGGGGATTTTCCTCTTCTTCTCTGACCCTTCTCCTTTCCAAATGTGATATCTTTCTCCAGCGAGTGTTCCATCCTGAGAATATGTCCCAAGTATGAGAGATGAAGTTTGGCCATCTGGACCTTCAAGGAGCACTCTGGCTGCACTTATTCCAAAATGGATCTATTGGTCCTTTTGGCAGCCCGTGGCACTTTCAATATTCGCCTCCAACACCATAACTCAAATGCATCAATTCTACAGTCTTCCTTATTCATTGTCTAGCCTTCACATGTATATGAGGTTATTGAAAATGTTAAGGCACACATTAGTCCTCAAGTTGACATCTTTGCTCTTCAACACTTTAAAAAGGTCTTAGGCAGCAGATTTGCCTAATGCAATATGTCATTTGATTTCTTGGCTGCTGCTTCCATGAGTATTGATGGTTGAACCAAGAAGAATGAGGTTCTTGACAACTTCAATATTTTCTCTGTTGATAAGAATGTTGTTTATTGGTCCAGTGGTAAGGATTTTTGTTTTCTGTACATTGAGATGTAATCCATATTGAAGGCTGTGTTCTTTGATCTTCATCAGTAAGTACTTTAAGTCCTCTTCACTTTCAGCAAGAAAGGTTGTATCATATACATTTCTCATACTGTTAAATAGTCTTCCTCCAATCCTGTTGCCACGTTTTTCTTCATATAAGCCAGCTTGTTGGATTATTTGTTCTGCATAAAGTTTGAATGAATATAGTGAAAGAATACAACACTGTCACACAGCTTTCTTAATTTTCAACCATTCAGTGTTTCCATGTTCTCTTTGAACAACCGTCTCTTGGTCCAGGTACAGATTCCTCATGAGCACAATTAAGTGTTCAGGAATGCACATACTTCACAATGGTGTCCATAGCTTGTCATTATTCACACAATCGAAAGCCTTTGTGTATTCAATAAAACACAGGTAAACATATTTCTGACAGTCTCAAAAACATCTTTCTTGTATTCTCCAAAAAAAATTCCTGTTATTCTCAAAATTTGGACAATGGTTTAGTATATAAATTCTCCTTTCTCAGCACAGTGGGACTGACAGGTTAATGGTGAAGTGAAATGTGAACAGAACTTCCTTGGAAACAGAGTTGAACACAAGAAAGAAATGTTACAGCCATGCCTTGTTTCCTACTGTATAGTAAATGTGCTGACTGGAAGCCCACCTGGTAGCCTGCTGTGAGACAGAGTGCTGAAAGAATGGGTTAACAACTGAAATTTACAAACACCAGTTTTTTACTGTACAATTCCCTTCTCTCAATGAGATCACCATGTAATGAGAGATGCTGACAAGGGGAAGGATAATGACCGTTGTCTTTTTACAAAGTAATTCATAATCTAAGAAAGAATATCTAAAACAAGCTGCACTAGATACAGATGATCAAGAATAAAACTTAAGTCTGAGGACATTAGAGTTTACATTTTCTCCTACTTTCCGTCTTTTGTGATGAAGCTCTACCAGCCAGCAGACACTGTGTTTGCTGCAAAACCATAACATATGGTGAGGGAAACAGAAATGAACTAGATGGCAAACCACGTATAGTATATACATTTTTTTCTTCTCTCCAATATAAGTGATAAATTGCTAAAAGAAATAAGATCCAGAGTATTTCAGACTTAAATATAAGGAAGATATCCTTTCTGAAACATAGTGAGTGACATTGGATATATAGAAGGCGAATATTTAATGGAGTATGAATTTAGTTAAAGACACAAACATCGTTTCCTCGTGGTTTGGAACATACACCGAATACAAATTGTCATAGCCAAGAAACTTATAAATGAAGCAAACTTCTGTTCTCAGATAAACTGTAAAAATAAATGAAGTCATCAACAATATCAACTGTAATTTAATAATAATTTTTCATTCAACACTTAATAGTTTCCAGATGGCTTGATATTTCCCTAAAAATTGTATATACATTTGTAAAGTGAAAGCAAATAGTTAATAATTTACAAGGAATAGAAGTTTTTTTTTTTTTTTTAAAGCCTTATAAAATATTTCATTCAATTGTATTTATGTATAATAAATTTATTGAAGTTCATAGATATCATATAAATTAATATTTTACCTAGATATTCTTGTGAAATTTTGCCTCATCAAAAAATGTGTGCATTTTTTCTCAGATTAATTATATCCTTTTGATCCATGTGTGTGCAATATATTTGTTTTCTATTATACATTCTTAGATAATTAACATAAAAGTTCATTTTATTACTTTTTTCCTTTAACACAACTTCAAATATGTCTTTAAATAGCAATTCATAGGACTATGGCAAGTGATTACATTCTACTAAGCCCTACTTGTGCTGCTAAATACTAGGAATCCTAAATGCTCCAGAACAATACGAATAATGAGGGGATCTTTTTGTGTTTGGGGTATCTACATCAATGTGTGTGGATGTAGACTATAACAGGGACCTTTGCATTTCTTCTGCAGCCTCATTCCCTTTACCTAGGACACCTGGATCTTGTGATTTTATGAAATGTTTATAGTGTTATTAAAGTCTTGGTGTGGGGCAATAGGATAAACACTGGACAGTGAATTGCAGGATTGGCAGTTCAAACCCACCAAATGTTCCTCAGAAACCCTATACGGGGTCACTATGACTTATCACCAACTCAACAGTGCTTAACAACAACAACAATACTCTACAAAGGAGCCCTGAAAGCATAGTGAGTTATGAATTTGCTAACCACAAAATAACAGTTCAAATCTACCAACTGCTCCACAAGTGAAAGGTGAAGTTTTCTGCTCCAGTAAAGGAGCTCTGGTAGCGTAGTGGTTACGAATCGGACTGTGAACCGCAAGGTCAGCAATTCGAAACTACCAGCTGTTCCACGGGAGAAAGATGAGGCTTTTTGCTCCTGTAAAGATTTACAGCCTCGTAAACCCTGTACTGGGTCGCTATGAGTCGGAACCGACTCCACAGCACATAACAACAACAACAACAACAAAGATTTACAGTCTCAGAAACCCTATGCAGGGTCCTATGAGTCAGAATTGACTTCACGGCACCCAACTACTACCATCACCATACTCTACAAATTCTTAAGAATTTATAGGAACGAAAAACACACACACACACACAGACACACACACCAAAAAACAGCAAACTCCTCATATAGTACGTTCAGTAAATTAAGGACAGAAGATTATAGTTTCTAAGAGTGGATCTCAAAAAAGATTGGGTAACACAGGTTAGGCACTGAGCTGCTAACAGCTCTGCAGATCGAATCCACCAGCACTCTGAGGGAGAAAAATGAAGCAGTCAGTTTCTGTAAAGATTCACATCCTAGAAGTTCTAATCGGTAATTCTACTCTATCCTCTAGGGTCGCTGTCAGAATCAGTCTGATAGCAGTAGGGTTTGTTTTGATTTTAATGAGTCCCAATACTATATGTTAGGAGCTCTGGTAGCGTAGTGGTTACGAATCGGGCTGCGAACTTTAAGGTCAGCAGTTCGAAACTACCAGCTGATCTGCGGGAGAAAGATGAGGCGTTCTGCTGCCGTAAAGATTTACAGCCTCGGAAACCCTGTTCAGGGTCGCTGTGGGTCGGAACCGACTCTACAGCACTTAACAACAACAACAAACCTCACTCCACACCAATTCATGAAAATAAAGAAGAGTATTGGTATTGGAAATATTCAAAATAGACTACAAAACAAACATTAACCAGTTTAAAATGTAAAAAGAAAAATATCATCTAGCTATCTTCTTAGATCATAATAGAATTAACGTGCTCTTGTTGTTCTTAGGTGCCACAAGTTGGTGACTACTCATAGCGACCTTACGCACAGCAAAATGAAACACTGCCCAATCCTGGACCAACCTCACAATCGTTGCTACGTTTGAGTGCATTGATGATGTTACTGTGCCAATCCATCTCACTGGGGGGTCTTCCTCTTTTTCTCCGACACTCCACTTTACCAAACATGATATCCTTTTCCAATGACTGGTCCCTCCTGACAATATGTCCGTAGTATGAAAGATGAAATTTGGCCACCTGGCTTTGAGGAGCACTCTGGCTGTACTTCTTCCAACACAGATCTATTGGTTCTTTTAGCAGTCCTTGGTATTTTCAATATTCTCCTCCAATACTATGACTCAAATGCATCAGTTCTTCTATGGTCTTCATTTTTATTCACTATCCAACTTTCACATGCATGTTAGGTTATTGAGAATACCTTGGCTTGGGTCAGGAGTAATTTAGACCTCAAACTGACATCTTCAACACTTTAAAGAGCTCTTGTGCTCCAGACTTGCCCAAAGCAATACACCTGTTGATTTCTTGACTGCTGTTTCCTTGAGTGTTGATAGCTGATCCAAGCAAAATAACTTTAATCTTTCTCCATTTATATGGATGTTGTTTATTGGTCCAGTGGTGAGTATTTTTGTTTTCTTTACATTGAGGTGCAACCCACACTGAAGGTTGTGATCTTCAATCTTCATCAATAAATATTTTAAGTCTTCTGCATTTTCAGCAAGCAAAGTTGTATCATATGCATATCGCAGGTTGTTAATGTGTCTTCCTCCAATCCTGATGCCATGTTTTTCTTCACATAATCCAGCTTCTCAGATTATTTATTCAACATACAGATTGAATAAATATGGTAAAAGAATTCAACCCTGGCACACAACTTTCCTAATTTTAAACCATTTGGTGTTCTCTTGTTCTGTTCGAACAACTGTCTCTTAGCCTATGTACAGGTTCCTCATGAGCAAAATTAAATGTTCCAGAATACTCACACTTTGCAATGTTGTCCATACTTGTCATGATCCATACAATTGAAAGCTTTTGCATAGTCAATAAAACACAAGTAAACATCTTTCTGATATTCTCTGCTTTCAGTCAAGATCTATATGATGTCAGCAATTATATCCCTTGTTCCACATCCTCTTATGAGTCTAGTTGAACCTCTGGAAATTCTCTATCAATGTATGGCTGCAGTCACTTCTGTATTACCTTTGGTAAAACATAACTCACCTAGGATATCAATGATATTGTCCCCTGATTTCTGAATTCCATTAGGTCACCTCTCTTTGGAAAAGGCACAAATATAGATCTCTTTCAGTCAAAAGGTCAGGTAGTTGTCTTCCAAATTTCTTGGCATAGATGAGTAAATGCATTCAGTGCCACATCAATTTGTATTTCATAAATTCCTAGCGCCTTGTTCTTTGCTAATGACTTCAACGCACCTTGGGGTTTTTCATTCAGTGTCATTGGCTCTAGATCATATGTTTCCTCTTGAAATGGTTGGACTTTGCCCATTGCTTTTTGGTACAGTGACTGTGTGTTCTTTCCATCTCTTTTATATGCTTTCTGAATCATTCAGTATTTTGCCCATAGAATCCTTCATTAATGCAAATCGAGATATGAACTTTTTCTTCAGTTCCCACAGCTTGAGAAATTGTGAGCATGTTCCTCCCATTTGGTTCTCTAACTCCAGGTTTTTGCACATTTTTTTTTAAATTTTTTTTTATTTGACTTTGTCTTCTTGAGCAGAACCTCCTCACTTCTTCCATTTGCTTTAGTGTCTCTATGCTGGAGAGCAAGTTTCAGAGTCTCTTTTAACTCCATCTTGCTCTTTTCCTTCTTTGTTGTCTTCTCAATAAATTTTTGTTTTCTTCCTGTATAATGATCTTGATGTCATCCCACAACTCTTCTGGTTTTCAATCTTCAGTGTCCAATGCATCAAATCTGTTCTTCAGATGATCTCTAAATTCAGGTGGGATGTATTCAAGGTCATATTTTTCCTCTCATGGGCTTGTTTTCATTTTCTTCAGCTTCAGCCTGAATTCGTATATGAGCAATTGATGGTGTGTTCCACAGTTGGTCCATGACTTTGTTCTGGCTGATGAGATAAGACTTTTCCGCCGTCTCTTTCCACAGATGGAGTCACTTTAATTTCTGGGTATTCCATCTGGTGAAGTCTCTGTGAATAGTCATCTTTTACATTCTTTTAAAAAGGTATTTGCAATGAACAAGTTACTGGTCTTAGAAAATTCTATCATGTGATCTCCAGCATCAATTCTATCACCAAAGTCACATTTCCCAACTACTGAGCCTTTCTCTTTGTTTCCAAACTTTGCATTACCATCTCCAGTAATTATCAATACACCTTGATTGCATGTTTGATAAATTTGAGACTGAAGAAGTTGATAGAACTTCAATATTGCCATCACTGGCTTTAGTGGTTGTTGCATACATTTAAATAATAGTGGTATTAAGTGGTTCTCCTTGTAGTGTATGGATATTATTCTATCACAGACAGCATTTTACCTCATGACTGATCTTGATCTTTTTTAGGATGAATGTGACGTGATTCCTCTTAAATTAGTCACTCCTGCATAGTAAACCATGTGAGTGTCAGATTCAGAAGGACCAATAACAGTTCATTTCAGTTTACTAGTGCCTAGGATATTGATGTTTATATGTTCCATTTCATTTTTTTTTACAATTCCCAATTTTTCTCAATTCCTACATCATACATTCCATTTTCTAATTAGTAATGGAAGTTTACAGCTCTTTCTCTTCATTTTGAATTGTGCCCCATCAGCAAATGAAGGTCCCAAGGGCTTTACTCTATTTGTGTATCATGGTCAACTCTACTTTGTTGTTTTGTTGTTGTTGTTAGGTGTCATCTAGTCGGTACTGACTCACAGCAACCTTATGCACAACAGAATGAAACACTGCCCGGTCCTGGGTCAACCTCACAATTGTTGCCACTCTTGAGCCCATTGATGCTTCCACTTTGCCAATCCATCTCACTGGATGTCTTCCTCTTTTTCTCTGACGCTCCACCTTACCAAACATGATATCCCTCTCCAGTGATTGGTCCCTAGTGCCAATATGTTCAAAGCATGAGAGATGAATTTTGGTTTCTAAGTACAGCACTCTGGAT
>NW_006408978.1:479307-483761 GCF_000296735.1 Chrysochloris asiatica
CCCATGTTTTGTTCGAACAACTGCCTTTTGGTCTATGTACAGGTTCCTGATGAGCACAAGTAAATGTTCCAGAATACTCATATTTCACAATGTTGGCCATAGCTTGTCATGAGCCACACAATTGTAAGCCTTGGTGTAGTTGATAAAGCACAGTATCTTTCTGATACTCTCTGCTTTCAGCCAAGATCCATCGGACATCATCAATGATATCCCTCATTCCACACCCTCTTCTGAATCCAGCTTGAATCTCTGGAAGTTCTCTCTCAACTTATGATTGTAGCTGTTTCTGTATTACCTTTAGTAAAACTTTACTCACATGGGATGAGGAGACAGCTTTTCCCAGGTTGCATTTTGAGTGCCTTCCAACCTGAGAGGCTTATCTTTGACAGTACATCTGATAACATTCTGGTACTTTTCATCATGTTTCAATATTCAAAAATTTGGTGCTTACAGTGTTCCACTGCTATTCATAATGTTTTCAGTGACTGAATTTTTTGTAAGTTGTTCATCTCTCCTTCTTTCTTGCCTGTCTTTGTCTAGAAACTCATCTAAAACCTGTCTACCATGGGTGACCTGCTGGTATTTAAAATACCCATGGCATCGCTTCCAGAATCACAACAACTCACAAGCCACCATAGTATGACAAACTGACAGATGAGATGGAGAATTAAAATTGAAACCAGTAATAGGAAGCTGCCTGGAAATTCCCACATATTTTGGAATTATTCAACCATCTAATAAGCTACCCAAGGGTCAAAGAAAAATTAAGATAAAAATTAAACATATCTAATTTGTAGGAAACAGGTAAGTCATTGCTTATAAGGAAATACATAGCATTGAAATGTGTATATTGGAAATTAAACAAAGTCTCAAACCAGGAAGCTTTGCTTCCACTTTAAGGACCTAGATTAAAAAAGAGCAGTTAAACTCATTGGAAATAAAAAATAAAGGTGAGATCAGAAATCAATAAAATTTAAAATAGAAAAAACAATGAAGAAAATCAATCAGACCAAAAACTTTGAGAATATCAGTAAAATTGATAAACCTCTAGCCAGATTAACAATGAAAAACACCAGCAATACTTTGTTTACAAACTTAAGAATTTTGTTGAAATTCACCAATTCCTTATACACTATCAAAACTTGTCCTGATGTGAATCAACACTAGACAGCTAACCACAAGGTCTGTTGTTCACCTCACCAGCCACCCCTTGGAAACTCTCTATGGCATATGTTATGGGTCAGAACTGACTTGATGGCACTTAACAACAACAATACCATCAAAACTTGGTAGAAAGAAGTGCATAATTTAAACTGTCCTATATGGAGCCTGGTGTGGCATTGTGGGTTAATGTACAGGGTTTCAAAGTCGGTTTGAACCACAAGGTTGACAGTTCAAGCTCACCATTCACTCCTCAGAAACCCTACACAGATCATTCATTATATGTCAGAACTGACTTGACTGCACTCAACAACATATCTATGAAGGAGTTCCAGTGTGGTGCTATAAGATTACCACTTGATTGTCAGTGGTTCAAACTCACCATCCATTCCTTGGAAACCCTACACAGAGTCGCTATGAGTTGGAACCAATTTGATGGCAGTTAATAACAGCAAATATTGATTAAGTAGCCCAGGTGTGGCTCTGTAGGATAAGCACTGGACTAAAAATCCCAAAATTAGAGGTTGAAACCCACCAGCTGCTCCTCAGAAACCCTATACAGTGTTGCTATGAGTAGGAACCTACTCGATGGCATTTAACAACAGCAACATATCCATTAAATAAATTCTATTTGTAGTTAAAAGTCTTCTGAAAATAAGAACTCAAGCCCCAGATGATCTCACATTTGCATTCTACTTGACATTTAAGTAAGAAGTAATAGCATTTCTATGTAAACTCTTCCAGAAAAATAGAAGAAAGCAGACCACTAATATAAAAGGCAGACAATTAAGCTGTTGATGCCATGTCCAAATAAAATCCGACGATATATATTAAAATTTAAAAAGACAATGCATCAGAACTAAGTAGGGTTCATACTCAGACTTCATGGCTGGTTCTACTTTCAATGTAATTCACCATAGCACTAGAAGGGATGTAGGGAACGTCATTGGACAAAATGCAGCATCCATTCTGAATTAAAAACAAAACAAAACTCAGCAAACTAGGCACACAAGGAAACAAAAGAGGGTATTAGTACTTTCTTTTCTCATTATATGTTTATTGAAATGTACCTGTTCTTAAAACAAAATGCATAGCAATTAAGTGTATTTTCAATGCTTTTGGCCAAATGCATATGTCTATACAATTTGCATCTATATCAAGAATAGGATATTTACATCATCTCAGAAAGTTCCCAACCCCACTTCCACAGATGACCGGTGTTCTTGTTTTTATCTCCGTAAACTAATTTCTCTTGTTCTAGATTTAGTCTCTTTTACTTTGGACATATTTTCAGGAGAGAACAGTTCCAGTGAAAAAGAGGAAAATCCCCAATAAAATCGACTGACACAGTGTCAGCAGCAATTAGCTGAAACATTACAATTGTGAGACTAGCCCAAGACCAGGCAATGGTTTGTTGTGTTGTGAACAGGGTTGCTATGGGTCAGAATTACTCGGCAGTATCTAACAACAACAATGTTTTGAGATTCAATTATGGTGTTGGATTACTTGCAGTTTGTTCCTTTTGATTTTGATCTATAATCAAAACAAACAAGCATCAATATAAGCTCTGATTGGTAATGTTTGTTGAGTTCCATAATATAAATACTCTCATTCTAGCCCCATACCAAGTTGCTGGCATAGATCAGACAACTTGAAAAATTGCTGGATTTCAATGATTTGAGTAATAGTGGGATTAACTGGGTGTTAAATGATCATGAGTAGTATTCATGTGCTTAATGACCACTTGTATGTCTTCCTTAGTGAAGTATGTGGTTAAGACTGAATCTTTGTGCCTTTTTCTCTTGACCCGTTAATAACTGAGTTGCAGGAGCTCTTTGCATATTCTTCATACAAGTCCTTGGCCATCTATAGTAATATCGGTAAATATCAGGATCTGTATAAAGCAGAAACCTATCATAAAAAGAAAATGTAAAATATTTTCCAATAAAACCAGTGATAAAAATACTATTAAGACTTTATATTGGCAAAGGTAGAAAACTTGTAAGCCCCAGAAAAAGAAGGAAGTCTATAGAGTTCCAACTCTCACAAGGATTCCTTGTATATAGTACGCATCTACAGTACCAGGACTCCTAGTGTGGGCTGAAGGATCAATATTGGACCGCAAACACAAAGTCTGCAGTTCAAAGCCCCCAGTTACGCCTCAAAAACCCTATACAAGTTAGCTTTGATTTGGAACTGACTCGAAGGCACTTAACAACGACAACAACAATATAGCACCAGGAGGCTTCAAAAAGTTCATGAAAAATTGAATTAATAGATAATGAAATTTTTCCACAATTTTTTTGATAACTCACTCATATGTAATGTACAATGTACAGCTACACACACACATATAAAGTGTCATTATATATTTCATTGTTGTTATTTTTAGGTGTTGTTGAGCCATTTCTGACTAAAAACTACTCTATGCACAACAGAATGAAACACTGCCCAATCCTACACCATTCTCACAAAAGTTTCTCTTTTTGATCAGTCCTTTGCAATTTTCTCTTCTGTTCTTTCTCTTCATTTTTTTCTATTCACTTTATTTTCTCTATGCTCAAGAAAAAGTCTCAGAGTCTTTTACGATATCTATTTTGGTCATTTCTTACTTTCCTGTCTTTTAAATGACCTTTTGCTTTCTTCCTGTGATGTTCTTCATGTCTTCCCACACCTCTTCTGGTCTTCAGTCATTAGTGTCTAATGCATCATATCTGCTCTTGAGATGGTCTCTAAATTCAGGTGGGATATAACCAAGGTCATATTTTGGCTCTTATGGACTGGTTTTCATTTTCTTCAGCTTCAACCAGTTTTTGCATATGAGCAATTGATGGTCTATTCCATAGTTTTCCCCTGGTCTTGTTTTGTCTGATGATAATGACTGGACTACCAGGTCGGTTTGAACTGCAAGTTTGGTGGTTCAAACTCACTAGCCGCTACTCGGAAACTCCATACAAGATCGCTATGAGTCAGACCAACTCACGGGCAGTTAACAACAGCTACGGGTCTTCTCTACTTTTCCTTCCCACAGATATAGTCAGTTGTTGTTGTGAAGTGCCGTCGAGTCGGTTGCGACCCTGTATAGGGTTTCCGAGGAGGAGCTGGTGAGCTTTACCTGTCGACCTTGCAGTTGAAATGGCTTTGCCGTCTGGCGCATTAACCCACAGCGCCACACCAGGTCTTCAATATAGTCAGAGTCCCGTCTATGCCAGTTGCTTAAGTCTACGTGCCTTCTACATTATTTAAAAAATATTTTTAAAGTATTTTTAAAAGAAGTCCTGGTATGGCACTGT
>NW_006408978.1:484291-485421 GCF_000296735.1 Chrysochloris asiatica
GAAACTACCAGCTGCTCCGCGGGAGAAAGATGAGGCTTTCTACTCCCGTAAAGATTTACACCCTCGGAAACCCTGTACAGGGTCGCTAAGGGTCGGAAGTGACTCGATAGCACTTAACAACAACAACAAAGATTTACAACCTCGGAAACCCTGTACAGGGTTGCTATGAGTCGGTTCCGACTCCACGACAACAATCCTTCCTTTTAGTCTCCAACCTTTGCATTCCAATCATCAGTAATTATCAATGCATGTTGATTGCATATTTGATCAATTTCAGACTGAAGAAGTTGGTAGAATTCTTTAATTTCAACATGACTGCTTTTAATGATTGGTGAGTAATTAGAATAATAGTGATATTAACTCATCTTCCTTATAGCCATATGGATATTACTTTTAAGAGACAGCATTGTAATTCAAGCTAGATCTTGAAATGTTCTTTTTGATGATGAAAGCTATGCCATTCCTCTTCAATTTGTTTTTCCTGAGTAATCTTGATGGGCTTTCTCATAGGACACAGGACCATCATAGGGGTTTATTAGGAAGACATTTTAAGGAAGTTGAAAACTACATTAATGACTAAAAGACCAGGAAAGTCATGCTAAGGTGTTTGTTTATCCTAACAATACACCTGTTCTTTCTTTGACAGCAGCAAGGATTGTCCTATAAACTTTTTGTTGGGAAATTTATCCCATCCACCCACAGCCCTGATCTTGTACCTTTAGACTTCTTTTTGTTCACAAAATTCAAAGAATGTTTAAAAGGAACATGATTTTAATCTTTCAAGGAAGCCAAAACTGCTCTTTAGACGTGGGGTAAATCTAAGTGCCCAGAATTTTCATTTAAATGTTAGAGAGATGGGAGTGAATAGACCAGGATAAAAGCTATGTCAAAAAACAATAGTTGTGAAATTTGATTTTTTTTATTAAGGTTGCTATAATTTTATAGCAATACTTTTTTGACTTAACTGATAATTCTAGAATTTTCATTGCAATCATTATGTCTGACTCACAGTGACCAATTTTCTCCCATGGAGCAGCTGGTGTGCTTGAACCACTGACCTTGTGGTTCACAGTCCAATGCTTACCCTATAGAGCTACCAAGCTCCCAATTACTCTCTGTTTTTTTTTTTT
>NW_006408978.1:487098-489954 GCF_000296735.1 Chrysochloris asiatica
AGTGTGGTAGCTCCATAGTGTAAGCACTGGACTGTGAACCACAAGGTCAGCGGTTTGAGCCCACCAGCTGTTCCACAGGAGAAAGATGAGGCTTTCTACTCCCACAAAGATTTAAAGTCTTGGAAACTCTATACAGGGTCACTGTATCAGAACCAACTCAAGGGCCCTTAACAAGGATTCTGAGGATCGCCAGTGTGGCACTGTGGGTTAATGCGCCAGACTGCAAAGCTGTTTGAACTGCGAGGTCAGCAGTTCAAGCTCACCGGCTATTCCTCGGAAACCCTATACAGGGTCACTATGGGTCAGAACCGACTCAACGGCACTTCACAACAACAATAGGGTTCTGAGAAGTGGGTGGTGGGTTTGAACTGTTGATCTTGGGGTTCATGGTAATCGGACTACAGTGCTGCACAAGGACTCCTACTTATTTATTGTTGCTGTTGTTACGTGCCCTTGAGTCAATTGTGACTCATAACAACACTGTATAGAGTTTCTGAGGACTGACTGGCAAGTTTGAACTGTCAACTTTACAGTTCAAATCTATTTTGACATGAAGAATTTATCCTATGGTGCCACACCAAGCTTCCAATTATTTATAGTGGTAGGTTAAATATGATATTAACTCCTTTGTCAAAGTGCAAATCAGAAATAGCCAATACTCATACATATATTTTGTCATTGTTAAGTGCCATCAAGTTGCTTTTGACTCAGCAACCCAGTAGAGGGTTACCAAGGAGTAGCTGATGAGTTTGAACTGCCAGCCTTGTGGTTCGCAGTTCGTTGCTGATCCTACAGAGCTTTAGAAAAGACATTTTTTGGCTGTTTTCTGGGAGAAGCAAAATGTAGACATTTCTTATATTTTCCCATTACCTTTTCTTGACTGTGATTCAAGAATGTCTTTCAATATTATGCCAACTTCAAGTAACCTCTGTGAATTTTTTGTGTTCTTTCTTAATTCAAATCTTCCAGATATACTGTAATTCTTCCACAAATTGCTCCCTCATACTGTGAATTTCTCGATGAACTTGCTTTCTATCAAGCATGCAGGTTTGTGAGCCCTTGACTATTCATCCTCTTATGATGAGCACATCAGGGACTGGGTAGAGAACTCATTATGATTTTAGTACTTTCATGGAACTAGAAAGATAAAAACTTTCTGAGAAAAGTTGCTTAATAAAGTCTACTTAACAATTCGTAATTATATGAAGCTGTAATAGGATTTATTGTAAAGTTCCATAGAATATGATTAATTCTCATCTGCACAGACTAAATAGTTATTTTGTGATAGTTGACCTCTTAACAATTAATTGGTGCATAGAATCTGCATGATTTAACTGCAAAATGAGATTAAATAAATTGCCCATATTTCAGAATAAGCAGATGAGGTCAATTCTGTGTAGATATAATCACCATTTATATAACACTGTGGCATTGTAGGATATGCATTGGACTGCTAATTGCAAGGTCAGCAGTTCAAATCTACCAGCGGTTCCTTGGAAACCTTATGTAGGATTGCTATGAGTCAAAATTGACTTGATAGCACAGAAAATGAAGAAATAGTTGCTCCAGTATTTCAGACCATATTAATTGGAATAATTGTCTCGTCAATTACTAAAGATTCTGACCCAACAATGGAATTACAATTGAGATACTTTAACAAATGAGTACCGTATTGGAGAAGTCCATTTGTCTTTTCAAGAAATTTGGAAGACAACTGACTTGCCAATGGATTAGAAGAGATGATATGTGTGTCTAAAGAAAGACAATACAAGAAATATATAAATTAATGAACAAGTCCTGATGTGGCTCCATAGAATAAGCATTTGATCTCAAGATCAGTTTGAACCACAAGGATGGAGGTTCAAACTCACCAGCTACTTCTTTGAACCCTATACATGGTCACTATGAGTCATAATCAAATTGATGTCACTTAACAACAACAACAACATTAATATAACACAGAAGTAAAACTTTACTGGAGATAATTCATAAATGGTTGCTTCATTGTGAGAACTGCAATGGGACATAGAATAAGGACTATCCTTGCTGATGTCAGAAAGATTTTTGTTGAAAAAATGGAATACCAGAAAGATGATCTCCTGTGTTTCATTGACTATGAAAAGACATTTGACTGTGTGGATTATAACAAGCTATGTGGATCATAACAAGCTATGGATAGCATTGCAAATAACACGAATTACAGAACTCTCTATTTTGCTCATGCATAACCGGTATATAGACCAAGAGGCAATTGTTGGACAAAACATGAGGATAATGTGTGGTTTATAATCAGAAAAGGTGTGTGTGAGGGTTGTAATCTTTCACCATACTTATTCAATCTGTAGGCCACACAGCTAACCAAAGAAGTTGAATTATATGAAGAAGTATTAAATGTAGATGAATTAACAGTTTGCAATATGCAGATGACACAAGCAAATGAAAATCAAAGAATACAGTATTCAGTATTAATTGTACCTCATCTGTGCTGATAAGTTACAATATGATAAATGGAGAAAATATTGAAGTTGTCAAGGATTTCATCTTACCTGGATCCACAGTCAGCATCCATGGAAGCAGTAGTCAAGAAATCGAATGCCATAATGCATTGGGCAATTTGCTTCAGAAAGCTCAAAAGCAAAGCTGACACTCTGAAGACTAAAGAGAGTCTGACCCAAGGTATCCTATTTTTAATTGACTCATGTGCACGTAAAAGATGGACAATGAGTAAAACCAAAAAAGAATTGATGCCTTTGATTTATGATGTTGACAAAGAATACTGAATATCCAAGGAAGATACTTAACAAGAAGAATAAATTATTCTACTGTGTTCCGGTTTCTATAATGTTGTTGTTGTCA
>NW_006408978.1:491129-505093 GCF_000296735.1 Chrysochloris asiatica
CACTGACAGAGAACTTCCAGAGGTTCAAGCTAGATTCAGGTTTCTATAATAGAAATCTAAAAAAATACAAGGGAGATCAAGGTTATACTTTGTATCTTTAGGGTGCTTATAGTCATATAAGAGTCCTGGTGTAGAGTTGTAAGGTTAGCACTGGACTGCTAACCCACCAACCACTCCTTGGAAACCCTATATAGGGTTGCTATGAGTCAGAACTGACTTGAAGGCACTTAACAGCAACAACAACATATGAAAGAATGAACAGTAAATGCTTAAGAAGAATATGAAAACTAGGAAATTACTGCTCTGAGGTTTTGTAAACAATACAGAAGTTATTTCTGTAAAGACTATATTGAAATTTCATGATCATATGATCAAGATTGGAGGATCAAATGGGATAAAACAGAAAACATGTGAGCATGCTTTGAAATTTATAAAACATGATATACATATAAGATGTTTATTGTGTCTCTGCAGGGTAAGCACTGAACGGCTAAGTGCAAGATTGGATTTCAAATCTACCAGCCACTGCTTGGAAACTCTATACAGGGTCACTATACATCAGAACAGACTTAATGGCATCTTCCAGAGGTTCAAGCTGGATTCAGAAGAGGCCGTGGAACGAGAGATATCATTGTTGATGTCCGATGGATCTTGGCTGAAAGCAGAGAATATCAGAAGGATGTTTACCTGTGCTTTATTGACTACGCAAAGGCTTTCAATTGTGTGGATCATGACAAGCTATGGACAACATTGAGAAGTATGAGTATTCCAGAACACTTAATTGTACTTCTAAGAAATCTGTACCTAGACCAAGAAGCAGTTGTTCGAACAGAACATGGGAACACTGAATGTTTTAAAATTGGGAAAGGTGTGAGACAGGGTTGTATTCTTTCACCATACTTATTCAACTTGTATGCTGAGCAAATAATCCTAGAAGCTGGGTTCTATGAAGAAAAACGTGGCATCAGGATTGGAGGAAGACTCATTAACAACCTGCGATATGCAGATGATACAACCTTGATCGCTGAAAGTGAAGAGGACTTGAAACATTTACTTATGAAGATTAAAGAGCACAGCCTTCGATATGGATTACATCTCAATGTCAAGAAAACAAAAATCCTCACCACTGGACCAATAAACAACATTCTTATCAATGGAGAAAAGATTGAAGTTGTCAAGGACTTCATTCTTCTTGGATCAACTATCAACACTCGCGGAAGTAGCAGTCAAGAGATCAGACGACGTATTGCACTGGGCAAATCTGCTGCACAGGAACTTTTGAAAGTATTGAAGAGCAGAGATGTCAGCTTGAGGACTAAGGTGCGCCTGATCCAGGCCATTGTGTTTTCAATAGCCTCATATGGATGCAAAAGCTGGACAGTGAATAAGGAAGATTGTAGAAGAATTGATGCCTTTGAGTTGTGGTGTTGGAGGAGAATACTGAAAGTGCCATGGACTGCCAAAAGAACCAATAGATCTGTTTTGGAAGAAGTGCAGCCAGAGTGCTCCTTGGAGGCCAGGATGGCTAAGCTTCGTCTCTCCTACTTTGGACATATTGTCTGGAGGAAACAATCGTTGGAGAGGGATGTCATGCTGGGTAAGGTGGAGGGTCAGAGAAAAAGAGGAAGACCCCCAATGAGATGGATCAGCCAGGTGGCATCATTGATGGACTCAAGTGTGGCAGCGGTAGTGAGGTTGGCCCAGGATCGGACATTGTTTCGTTCTGGTGTGCATGGGGTCGCTATGAGTTGGTTCTGACTCGATGGCACCTGACAACAACAACAATTGTTAGATGTATGAACATTTCTGGCCTCATAGTTCTAGTTCTAAATTCCTCTTAGGTGAGAGACCTAACACCTTACTCTGAGTTGACTTTTTTTTTTTTTTTTTCTCTGTTAGAGAAGATATCTTAAACTATATTACCAAGTATGATGAGCGTTTGCCATCTGGTGATAGTTTTTCTAAGCTCAGAGAAACTCATTTGCCTACAGATACATTTAGCTCACGCAGCAGAGAATTCAAGGACAAGATGTGTTCTAGCCCCCATAGGAGGGATGACTGAGATAGAAAACCCAGGGTTACAGATGTCTGGGAGGACTGAAAGGGGTAGTCAGAAAACATGAGAAACAATCCAAACAAAAAAGAGCAATATGGCATGGAAGCACAGATTTTCTAAACTTACCCTGGAAAGGAACAGTCTAATTTATTTATTTCAACCACTCTGTTCATGCCCGAGTGCCTTCATTTGGGTTTTGATCTTTGGCAAGAGGTTATAAGCAGGTCACCTCCATATAACATCTGGTCTATAGTCATGTTTATTTGAACTGTTCAGGGTTTGAAATTTCTTTGACTTTTTCCCTTACATGTTTGAGTTTGGGGAATTTACCACATAGATTTAGATATATAACTTCTCTTGAGAAATCAAGGTTATCTGGTAATACCAAGCTTAATCCCCTGGAAATAAAACACAGTGACATTACGAGATGGTATATAATTTCCTGTTCATCCTTGTCTCTAATGTCCTATTTCGCTCAGGCCTATTGCCCGTCTAGACCCAATAACTCCTTGAGTTCATAATCCCCAGAAGTCTTAGTAATAGGGAATTTTCAGATGAAGACATCCTCTTTTTTCATGGCTACTTTTCTTATACACACACTTTCCATAATTCTAAAAGTTCCATTCCTTTATCACCAATGGGAAGAGGTCATTGAAAAGATTCCTCTGCTGATTGTAATAATTAAGATACAATTCTTTGGCAGAAAGTCTCTAAAAAAAGCATGCTGCTTAGCAAGAAAGGACCGTCAGTTTCTTTTCAGAACTAAGCACTTTATTTCTTATTTGCAGCCAGCACACTCATGGAACATTTTATTGTAATCGCCATACTTGACCTGGCATGATCCTTGGCAGTATCAACATTAGACCTGGCATGAAGGGTCCACTGTGATTTTTCTCCAGCCAGACTCTCATCATGGATGAAGGGTTTGCAGGGTCAAGGGCTTGGCTACTTAGAACCTTGACCTTAATCATGCTCTCAGAAGTCAATTCACTTTCCAGGCTTCTGGAAGTTTCTTCCATGGTCTTTCTTTTGAGATCAGACTGAGTCATCACTGTGAGTACCCTCTACCTGAGGAATGCCCTAGGTTAGCTATTTGGAAAGGAATTGTGGACATGTGTTCTTGGGTATTCACACATGTTCACATATTGGTTTGTTGAGTGGGATAGGAAAAAGGTGGATGGACAGGTTAGGTCCAAGTTTCTCAAAATATAGGTTTTCCTTGGGTCCATAAATGCTAGTAGTGGCCCTGGACCGTGGTTGTTTCTCCAACCTCAACCCTATCTTTTTTTCTCCTCACCACTGAACTCTAGTCACTTCTGTCTTCTTTATGTCCTTTAAACAAATCAAACTTGCTGCCTTTGTACTTGTAGTTACTTTTGCTTAGATGATACTCTTTCTGATTGTTTTTGTGACAGAGTCCTAATTATTCAAGTCTGAGTAAAAAAGCGACATTCTCTCTTAGACTTTCCTTCTTACTTCCAATTATTTCCATTCATTTTCATCTTTTCTTTTCCTCATAGAATATTTCACAATCTGAAATGATCATTCAAAGACATTTATCTAGGTACTGGTCATCAATACCTCCTAGTATATAAGCTTATAAGCTCCACAAGACCAGAGAACTTGTTCTGATCACACCCTGTCTCCCTAGATTCTAACACAGTGACCACCACACAGAGTCAATTCAATAGTATTTGGTTAATAAATGACTGACAACTGGATAAATGAATATTTGTTTTCTTTACAAATATGAAGACAACCACATGCAAAAGTTGTCTTCATATCTGTAATAGAGTTCAATACCAGGCATTAATCAAGATAACAAGATTAAGTTCCAATGATACCTGGTTTAAAACAGCCAGGAGTACTTCACGCTTGTGTGTTGAACTGAAAGTTTGACCTGCTTTGTCTGTCTTCCAGGACTCAGGTTGACCAGTTCTTCATCACCTAGGGCATCAATGGCCACCATGGTACAAAGAAAGAGGGCAGACAGCAGTTCATTAGCTGACGCCTAAAACCTCCACCTACAAGTGGAATATATCAATTTGACTCTAATGTTGTTGATCAAAAGCAGTCACAAGACTAAGTCTGACTTAAAATTTGGTGCCCTAGAGGCAGACCAGAGACCTGTGGTGAACTGCTCCAATGATGGCCATTCTTTATTTGGCAGATTTTCTCCCCTACCAAATCTTTAGGATATTTTGTTGCACATACACACAGCTTCAGTTTATGATACAAGTCAGGATCTCATTAGTGAGTGATCATTGTATTAGAAAAACATGCATTTTTTTTCAATCTCATTAAACATTAAGGCTCTTACACCCCCATGTATTTGATCATATTATAATCTAAAAAGGGTTTTCTTTAAAATAACTAGTAACTTTATATCCGATTCCTTTACCCCTTTAAATGTGATCATTTCGTACATATCCACCAACATGTTTAAAATAAAATGATGAAAAATCAAGTGGGTTATTCTTCTGCATACATAAAAATCCATCATGAAATTATTCCTGCTGTGAAATACAACTTTGCGTTTTGCAGCTGGTCATAACTAGGAAGAACAGAGGGTCTATACATCTTTAATGGAGTGTGTGTCTCAAAAATTTCCCTGCCAACTGTAGAGTCTCTCTCCTTCACACACAATTAAGTTAGCGCCCCTTGATTTCAAATTTTCATTAAGGAAACATGATGTAGCACACACAGAAACAACATCTTGCAGATTGCCTTTTCCTCCAATATCTCTTCTCCCTTTTCTCTCTTTACCTGCCTCTTCCTAACTTTCAATGATTTGTCCATCAGCATTTGTATACACAGTTTAAATGTGCATGAGGGATGTAGATGAATTTTATAAGAAACAGTAACCACATTTTAAAAGTTGATGCAAGTCTCTGTGTCCAGGAGAACAGGAAAGAATTTATTGGAAAAATATTCTTTCTGAATAGCTCTACTTCAGCAACCATTGTTGGCTTTACGAGTACATGACAAGCTAGTCAGTGTTCCAAGAAGCAATGGGATGGTTTTGGGTCAAACTATTGGATGTGTCAACTAAACATGTATTCTACTATAAGAAAGTCCAGAACTATTTTTTATTTTAAATAAGACTCTGGAAGATACATTATAGCCAACAAGTTATCATAAAAAATCTTAAAAGTGATAATTTCCCAGTATTCTTGATTTGCTTTTCACGGCAAATTGAGTATTTACAAGTATGCCTTGCTGATTTCTATTGAAAATTTTTCCATCAATTTGAGAAATAAACAGGAGTGTTCATTTTGGTTGAGCCCACATATGTGCTAATCACTATATGATGTGCTTTACTTAATTAATCTCCTATAACACCCCCAGTCAACAACCTTTAAAATAGAGATTATTCTCACTTATCCTTAGTATTTGATGTAGTTCTGTTACTGAAGGGATTAGTATATTCTAGAGCTCTGCAGAATACAAAGCCAGAAGTGTTATTCTTCTGCTTCCCAAGGGGAGACTTTTCACTGTCTTAGACTTAGAAAGAAAGTTAGTACCCTTCCAGGATGTTAACCAGTTCTAACATCCATGCTTGTGAAAATGATTCTAAATCTTGTCCTCAGATATTAGAAAGACAAAAGATTTTTGATATAGCTTAAATTACCTAGTGCATATAATTATGCTGATTGTGTAAAATAGTATCTTGGTAAAATAAACATTTATTGTTTTATTCCAGTATTTACATATTTTATTAATGTTTTTAAATATTGAATTAATAACATTGGAAAAACATTAAAGAATAATCAATAATAAATATGAATTATGATACTACCAACAGAAATAATCTCATTTTATATATCGGTATATTTTTTCTTACCTAAGTTTGTGCATAATATATAATCTTAATATTATTCATGTATTGGCTTTTACAATTTATCCATACTCTTTTTCTTTCACTTAAAATTTCACTGTAAGCATTTTTGCTTTGCATTATTATTATTAAAAAATGTAATTTAAAAGCAGCATATTTTTTCACTTAGACTATTAGATATAACTTTTTTCATTGTTGCAAAGATGCTGTGTGTGTGAGAGACAAAGACAAACATTCACAATCTAGTCCTCCAGATTTCCTCAATTTCATTACTGCAACAAGTTAGATTATCAAGCCAAATATTTCAGTTTCCCTTGAAAATGTCATTCCTGAATCATGCTTTAGTATAGTTTTTAGAAGCAATGATTCGATTGGTACATTAAAAAAGAACAACATGAATGCCACCACTTCTCTGTCAGTGTGTCATACTGTGGTGGCTTGTGTGTTGCTGTGATTCTGAAAGCTGTGCCTCCGGCATTTTAAATATCAGCAGGGTCACTCATAGTGCTCAGGTTTCAGTTGAGTTTCCAAACAAAGACAGACTAGGAAGAAGGATACAAACTGCTTCTGAATATTTAGTCACTGCAGACCTTAAGAATAGTAATTCAACACTGTCAGCACCAGAGTATTGAATACTGAAACATGATGAAGAGCACCAAAATATTGTCAGATATAGTGTCTGAAGATGAGCCCCTCTTGTTGGACAGCACTCAAAACACGACTTCTGAAGAGCTGCCTCCTCAAAGTAGAGGTTGACCATGATAACATGGAGTAAAGCCTTCAGGACCATCATTTGCTGATAGGCACAACTCAACTGGAGACAAATAGCTGTAAATATCCACTAATGGAATGTACAAAGTATGATTCTAGGAAAATTGAAAGTTGCCAAAAATTATATGGAACACATAAACATCGGTATGCTAGACATTAGTGAGATGAAATGGACATGTTTTGGCTATTTTGAATCTGAAAATCACAGTTTATTATGCCTTGAAAGACAAATTGAAGAGAAATAGCATTACATTCATTGTCAAAAAAAGAACATACATATCAAGCTCTGTCTTGAAGTACAACACTGTCTGTAATAGGATAATATCCATACCCTATAAGGAAGATCAGTTAATACCATGATTATTCAAATTTACGCACCAACCACTAAAGCCAGTGATAGTGGTACTGTAGATTAATGCGCTGGACCACCAGGTCAATTTGAACCACGTAGTCTGTCATTCAAAGCCACCAGCTGCTCCTTGAAAACCCTCTACACCTCTACAGGGTCTCTATGGGTCAGGACCAACTCGAAGGCACTTAACAACAACAACAACCAACTTCTTCAGTCTTGACCAAACAGGCAATGAAGATGTATTGATAATTACTCAATATTGTAGTGCAAAATTTGGACGCAAAGAGGAAGGATCAGTAGTTGGAAAGTATGGCTTGGGTGATAGAATCAGTGCTAGAGATTGTGTGATAGAATATGGAAGACCAAAGATTTCTTCTTTGCAAATACATTTTTTAAACAACATAAAAGACAACTATGCACATAGCCCTCACCAGATGGAATACGACCCCGTACAGGTTTCTGAGGCTGTATATCTTTGTATGAGTAGACAGCTTTAACTTTCTCCCACAGAATATCTGTTGTGCTTGAACCATTACCCTTGTGGTTCACAATCCAGTGCTTATCCTACAAAGTCATCGTGCTTTACCTATATCCTATTGTATAGAGAAGAATTGTCTCATAGATTTTCCAAGGCTATGAATCTTTAAGGAAACAGACTGTGACATCTTTCTTCTGCAGAGCAGCTGGTGGATTCGACTGCCAAACTTTTGGTTATCATACAAACACTTTAATCATCAAACAAACTACTGCATTATTAGGGCTATTCCCCAAAAGCTCACAGCCTTGAAAACCAAATGGAATGTTCCTACTATACATAGATGGTGTATCCATGAGTCAGAATCAACTTGATTGCAACTAACAATAACAACAGATGAGTATGTGCTTATTTATTGCATACTACCTTCTATCAATTAGAATTAAGTTGTATATAAATTGCAAATGTTTGATTAAATGTAATGTTATTAAGTTCTAATAATATTGTAACCTAGCTATTAGGAGATTGCTGAAAAAGTTATCAGTCTTAAAAATTGGTTGAGAAAGTTTTGCATCTTGGTAATTTCCGTTTACATATCAGAGACACATGGGTTCTGTGCACCTATATTAATAAAACATTCACATTTCACTCCCTTCATCCAGTATCTGTATCTATATCCTTTGTAATAAATGTGACTAACTAAGTACCAGCTTTACTAAAGATCATTCAAGTGATGCTGCAAATTACAAAGCTACATTGATTCTGTTCTTCTAGGCTGCCACACTACCTGTGTCACGGTCTCTACTATGTAGCTAGAGTGCAGGCTGGGATGGGAAGATCTAGGAAATGCATCCAGACAAAGCAGTCTATATAACGTGCAATATTGTATATGTCATTTGGGATATCTGGGACTCAGGTTTTAAATCTTGAGGCAACATGTGTATATTAGAATTTGAAATTCCTTTTACCTAGGGTTTCCACTAATTTGAGCTGCAATTTAAATACACAAATCAATAGTACATCTTTTTTAGTGGTCCCATAAACTCTCAAAATGCTTCAGTATGAATAAAGTACACATACATCTCCTAGAACTGACTATACACTCATAGAAGCCTTGGCCATAAATCACCACAAGGCACTTTAATTTCATTCCTTGCCTACATAATCAAAATGTGAAACTTCCTTTTCTTTAAAACATAATTTTTCTCAATAATTACATAAATTGCCATTTTTTTTATATAACAAAGTAGATGTCCAGGTTCAGCTATGATTTACAGATTGTGTAAATTATTAGCCATATGGTTGTTTTATGCCATTCTGTTTACAAAATATGTGTTTTAAGTAAATACATCTATGACTATAAGAGAAATTCTTATCCATTACTATTTAGTTTTTTCTATAAGTTCTACTCTATCATAAGAGCAAGCACTTCCAGCTGGTTTATATTATTTGTCCCAAATACTTTGTGTTAATTTCTGTATTTCCTTAGAAGAGATTGGATGAGGCTGTTGATGCGTGATCTACTACCAAATTTACAATAATTTTTTAGAGGGTGAGGAGGGTTCTGTTGCAAAATAAGTAAATGTTGATTTGTAATGACTCTTGGTGTGGATTGGCACTGGATTTTGAACCACAAAGTCAGCAGTTCAAAACCACTGGCTACTCCTCAGAAATCCTATACAGGGTCGCTGTGAGTCAAAACCGACTCCACTGCTCTTAACAACAGCAACTATATCAGTTGACAGCAGAGTTTTTCTGAGGAAGCGAGCTCTTTTGGTTGGTAAAACAATTTGTTGAAGTCAGAGTTGCTACTGAGAGATCTAAGTCACATTGGTCCTAGAAGTCAGTGACTCTTCTGAAGGTGTGTGACTTTTGGATGACAGATAGGGAGGGGTGCAGAAGATTGGGAGCTCTGGGTGGCACAGTCCTGGAAATGAAGGAAAAAGCAGGAAGAGCCATGAGAAGGACATGCAAGATGGGAGTAGGTGATAGAACTCTAATTTAACCTCTTTCTCTAGCCCCACAATATTTAGCAAATTCTTCATGCTCACAAAAAAAAAAGTCTGATGGGAAAAATGGTAGTAAGGAAGTCAGTGGAGCCAAGGAGGTTTTTAAGGGCAATGGTTGGGGCATAACTGAACCATGTCCAAAGATGCAAGGGTCAGAGGGAACTGAAGAGTATACGCCTAGGAATTAGTCCATGATGGTACAGTAGATCTTTTCATCCATTGCATGAATATGAATCCGTTTATTTATGCTGCTATGGAGGGGCTTGGGGATCCCTGAGTGTGCAAACAGTTTAGCACTCTCTGACCTAGAAGATGGGTGGTTGAAGTCCATCCAGGGACTTGTCACTGACAACTCTAGCTCACTGTGCTCCTGTGATACCCATGGGATTGTCATGAGACGGAGACAGCTCCATGACAACTGGCTGGTTATGGAGGGACTTGAGGGATTGTTGTATTTCATCAGAACAGTTAATGCTGCAAAGAAGGCTCCTGTGTGTGTCCTTGAACTTTTCTGACAAATACTTATAGCAGTGAAATATTTGCTTAATGGAAAACTTACTAATATTTTCAAATTGACATTCAAAGAAACTGTACATGCAGGCTCTGAATTCCAGTGTATAGAGGCTCTTCACTCTCACTTTTGTGAACAATTGATATTATGCTGTTGTGATATAAAATTATATGTTATTGTTTTGTTATTTTTTTCCTAAGTCCTGGTGAAACTGAGCAACTTTTATAAATGGCATGGCTATTAAGCTCCCCTTGTCTGTGAATTATGTTATTACTTATTTGTTTTGGAAGGCACCACTAATTATCTATCTAACTTCCAGTCTTTATTTTTTTTTTCCCCAACAGATTTTTATTTTATTTACAGTCCCAAGTGATCTAGTTCTTCTACCCTGTTTTCTCCTGAGTCCGTGGTAACCATGTGATCCAAATTGGACCAGGGGAAAGTAAGTGGATCTTGTTGGTCCTTTAGGAAAGTTTTTTGTAAGGTTTCTCTTTTACATCTTCTTCTTCTTCTTTTCAGAGACACAGACTCTAATAAGTCTGTGCTGTTTGGACCCTGAATGACCTCTTTCCTCATTTCTGGTTATATAAAGAAAATCAACCTATGTTCATTTGAACCATTTTGAATAGATTTCTACAATCCATAGCAGAATGCCATCCTATTACAGCACACTTTTCCCATTTTTAGTAGGTTGCTTTAATTTTTGTTGATTACATAAGAAATTTATTATAGGTAGTCACCACACATGATATGCCAGTTATATCAGATGCAAACATCTTCTCCATGAAGCAAAGTTTTCTGATCTGACTTTTTGTCTAACTTTGCCATGAGTTGTAGAAAAATCACTTTTCCTCTCTAGGTCTCGGATTCATCTTCCATGAATGACAAATAGAGAAACTCTAAAGACTTGCCCGACATGTGTATCCTGTGAGTCTACAAATCTGAGCTAAACAAACATTCTCTGACCAGCAGGGCAGGCCAGTGTGGTCTGCCACAGCCTGTCACTTGGTATAGTTTTTTTCTGCCCCTGCTAGATTGATCATACAATCCAGAATCCTGAATACGTAACCATTCTGATTAGCTTCTTAAGTGTATAGAGAAATAACCATGGCATTTTCTTAAGTTAATCACAATTTGGAAAGACTAAAATAAATTGTAATATTTCAGCATATCTGTAGAATTAGCATTGGACTGAGAACCACAAGATCAGCAGTTCAAACTCACCAGCTGTTCCTTGGAAACCCTATATAGGGTTGCTATGAGTCAGAATTGACTTGAAGATACTTAGCAACACCAACAACAACTGTTAAACAAATTGGACATAAGTTAACAGCAGAACTTGAAAATAGTATATTCTTTTATACGCAATAGAAGGAAATGGGGAGTAATTCTTGTTGATATATTTCAACAATACTCATTGTAAGTTATTATAAAGGGGCAATTTATTGAAAGGAAATAGTTTGCTGGCTGTCAGTTTCAGCTTGATTTTAAAAACAGATTGCTTGGAGAGAAACCTTTGAAAACAAACAAAAGAGCAAAGCAGAACAATAAAGTAAATTGCTTTGAGTGTTTTTATTTGTATTTTTCAAGATTACCTGTTTTCTGTTAGTAATATAAAGAGAAAATATTCATTTTTTAAATGGAAACTACCCAAAACCCTTGCAAGTACATTGACATTGAATTGATTCTGACTCTTGAGCAGAAGAGACCCACTCCTAAGGGTTCCCAAGACTGTCCATTTTGACAGGAGCAGGGAGCCTTAGCTTTGTCCTTCAGAGCAGTTGCTTGGTTCCAACTGCTGACCTTGGAGTTAGCAGCCTAATACTTAACCCACTGCACCACCAAGGCTCTTTGAAAATGAAGCATTGTTGTTGTTGTGATGTGCCGTCCAGTCATTTCCAACCCATAGCGACCCTGTATAGGGTTTCCAAGGAGCAGCTGGTGAGCTGGAACCACTGACCTTGCAGTTCAAACGGCTTTGCAGTCTGGAGCTTTAATACACAGCACCACACCATTTCCCTATAATTCAATTGTTTTCTTTGTAGTTGCATAAAAACATAGGTTGGATGTCTACTAAGGGAACATGTTTTTCTGGAGGCAAGACGGTCTTGGGTACTAGCCTAAAATAGTAGCACTTACATGAGTATTGGATCTGCCAATATTCTCCATACAAGTCCTTCTTCAGCACTATGCTCTGAAAGAGACAAGGCTGTCAAGCCATCAAGAGCAGCAACTCTCAGGTCGGTAACAGTCTATACAACATCGTGTGAGGACCTACTGCATTAATCTGCTAAGCTTATTCAACGAAATGATTGTTTTTGTTGTTATTGTTAAGTGCCTTCAGTATACTTCTAACTTGCAGAGATCTTGTATAAGTTCTCCATGGAGCAGCTGGTGGGTTTGAACTACTGACATTGAGGTTCAAACTGACTTTGCAGTTCAACCTAATCTTGTGGTTCAGTGCTTTATCTTGCAGCACCACACCAAGACTCCAAGTAAATGATGTTGCTGTTATTAGGTGCTGTCAAGTCAGTTGACTCACAGTGAGCCTGTATAGGGTTTCCAAGGAGTGACTGGTGGGTTTGAACTACTGACCTTGTGATTCAAACCGACCTCATGGTCCAGTGCATTATCCTGCAACGTCATACCAGAACTCCAAGCAACTCTCAGGTAGGTAATGGTTTATACATTATAACATGTTGTTGTTAAGTGCCATCAAGTTGGTTGTAACTCACATATAGCCTGTCTAGAGTTTCCATCGGAGTAAATGAAGGCTCCAAACCACTGAGTGATGGTACAGCAAAAATAATAACAAAAACAAAAGTCAAGCTTCTCAATCATGTCCCTTAAAAATGGAAACATTTCTAAGAGGTGTTTGCTTTATTCCATCATGCATCTACTGCTTCATTACTTTTTCCTTTGTTGCAGCTCAAAGATGCTCTGGAGTCCATTGTTTTCTAGAGTCTAAGCAAGGAGTCGCTACTGGCATTGATTGAACTGAATGAATAGCCCTCCCTCTTACATCGCTGAGCTTTATGGAGGAAAGTCACCTGCATTCATATCTTTTTTGTCATAATGCAGTAGTTCTATAATATTTCTAGCTAAGTACCTTGGATAAATATATCCTTCTAAGAAGTCAAGAGGTTGTGGAAGACATGTGGGGTATGTCTATCCTACATTCTCCATCTTTCCTACAATCTATCATTTCTTTCACATTTTATTTTTCAATTAAAATTTTATGCACAATTAGATTTATATCCCATAACATGGTTAAACTCATATTTATATGAATATTTTAGCTTCTCTTTTAAATTTCTATTCTAACTACTCTGGAAAGCAATATGGCACTTCCTCAGAAGGTTGGAAATAGAAATACCTTATGATCTAGCAATTCCCACAAGAAATATGAGCCATAACACGAGTAGATATATGCATACCAATGTTCATAGCAGCCCTATTTTCAATAGCAAAAAGACGGAGAGAGCCTAAGTGTCCATCAATTGAAGAATGGATAAACAAACAGTGGTACATACACACAATGGAATATTATGCTACCTTGAAGAACAACAAGGAAGCTGCAAGCCACCGCATAACATGGATGAACCTTGAGGACATTATGGTGAGTGAAATTAGTCAGTCACAAAAGGAGAAATACTGCATAAGACCATTATTGTAAAAGAATAAGAAAAAGAACCCACACTAAATATATATATATATATTTGCTGATCACCAGGATGTATGGGATGAGAGCAGGGGATGGAGGGAGGAGAAGATAGGGTACAGGGTAAGGAGTAGACACAGGATAGCTTGGGTGCGTAGGGAAGCAGGGGGCAATACACAAGAAGGGGAAGGGGATTGGAGGACAAGGCTGATGGGAGAACAGTTAGGCAGGTTCGCATGGGCTAAGTGGGACAAAGGTAAATGATGAGCTATGTATAACCTTGGAACAAAA
>NW_006408978.1:505193-519321 GCF_000296735.1 Chrysochloris asiatica
CACTACAGAAATCTTGTAAGTTCGTCTTCAGCCTATAACTGATTGGAATACCTTAAAGGGAGCTAGAAGTTACCCAGTGAAAGAGGCTTCCTGTAGACCCTTTACATTGCACAAGACCATAGGTGGAATCCAGAACCCCATCCAGAACTGACTGAGGTAGGAAATTTCCACTGGAAAGGATGAGTAGACCAGCCTGGAGTGGGAAGAACAGAAGATACTTCATGAAAGAAAGACAGACAGGAAAAATCCAAAACAATAATGGCAGTCTGATTGATTACTACAAAAACAAATAAACTGTTTTCCTGGGAGCCATTAAGGCAAGTGGTGGGGACACCTCAGGGCAAACCCCCTCCCAAGACTGAGACTCAAGGCGAATACATGAGCAGGCATATGGTCTGGCTGGTGACCATGTTGGTCACTGATAAAGGGAAGCAAGGGAAAAAACAGCAATGAAGGTGTGAGCTAAGCCCAACTGTAGTCAATCAACCACTGTGAACCCAGGTGTAGACCTTGATGGCCAGAAGTATGGCAAGACCCGTGGACTCCTGGGCCCAGAGGCAGTGACATGGCCACAGAGGGGTAGAGCAGAGAATGAAGCATATAGCTGATATGAAGTGAGGCGAGACACACAAGAACACCCATACTTGCAGATAGTACCCACTTGACCTGGCTTCAATGGCTGAATGATCAGAACTCGACTAGAAGAAGAAGAAGGGGATTAAAAAAAAAAGTAACCTGCTACATGCTACAATTTGATGAACTTTACCTATACTTATGAATTTTTTTTTTTTTGTTTTTTTTTTGTTAAGTGCTGTCGAATCGGTTCTGACCCATAGCGACCCTGAATAGGGTTTCCCAGGAGCAGCTGATAAGCTTGAACTGCCAACCTTGCAGTTCAAACAGTTTTGCAGTCTGGTGCATTAACCCATAGTGTCATACCAGGATTCCATACTTATGGATGTGGTAGCTCAAAAAAGAGAACAAATCTTTACAGCGAGGATCAGTCCCACCCCCTCAGTACACAGGGTTGACAGGGATGGGCAACTTAGACACTGGCTACCAAAAATGAGCGGGGGGGGTGGAGGGGGGTTACAAAGGCAAGAAGTGACTGGCTTACAAGCTTTCAAGAAGGAGCCTAGTTCCAGATGGGGCAGGGGAAGGTAGAATCACCACTGAATTATTTCCAATCCATTGGGACCGGGCTGGTGAAAAAAAAAAATGGGGATAAGACTCTTGTGGTACAAAAGTGAATGATTGCCATCAGGACTGACTGTGAAGGTAGGAAATATAGAGGTAGATGTTTTTTGACAAAAGGAGGGGAGTGATTGATCTTGCAACCCAGGAGTGGTGGTCCCTGGGACCATCAAATGAGAAGAATGGAGAGTGGGATCCTAACCAGAGAGGCAGTGATGCCAGGGATGAAGACAGAGACAATGATGTGGACAAATGCAGTGGCTGAGGACATTGGTCTCAGAGAGGGAGAAGGGCTGTGTGCTGGTGGCCAGGGGGCTGTGTAATGTACTTTTTGGTTATTTGACAATGCATGGAGGGAATGGTAATCATTGCAATGAAACAAAATACGATAGGATGAGTGTAAAGCTGATGTCCTTCCATGTTGGTTGGTTATGTGCCGTGGAGTTGGTTCCGACTCATAGCGACCCTGTACCAAGTTTCTGAGGCTGTAAATCTTTATGGAAGCAGAAAGCCTCACCTTTCTCCCACGGAACAGCTGGTAGTTTTGAACCACTGACCTTGCTGTTGGCAGCCCGATTCATAACCACTGTACTACCAGAGCTCCTTCCATGTAAACCTCACAATAAAAACTAAAAAATAAATAAATAAAAGAAAGAAGATGGAAGGAATAACAAAGTCACTGTGCCAAAAAGAAATTGTTGATATTCAACCATTTCAAGAGGTAGCATAAGATCAAGAGCCAATGATCCTGAAGGAAAAAGTCCAAGGTGCACTGAAGGCATTGGCAAAAAACAAAGCTATGGGAATTGATGAAATACAAACTGAAATCTTTCAAAAACTGCTGCGGCACTGGAGGAACTCATTTATCTATGCCAAGAAATGTGTAGAGCAACTAACTGACCAACTGACTGGAAGAGATCCATATTTGTGCCCATTTCAAGAGAGATGATCCAACAGAATGGAGAAATTGTCAGACAGTATCATTGCTATCCCATGCAAGTAAAGTTTTACTAAGATAATGCAAAACCGGCTGCAACTATACATTTACAGATAGCTTCTAGAAGCCAGATTCAGAAGAGGATGTAGAATGAGGGATCTCATTGCTGATGTCTGATAGATTGTGGCTGATAGAATTACAGAAAGATGTTTGCCTGTGTTTTGTTGAGTACACAAAGCTTCCAATTGTGTGGATCATGCCAAGCTAAGGACAAAATTGCGAAGTAACAATATTCCAGAATACTTAATTGTGCTCATGATGAACTTGTACATAGACCAAGAGGCAGTTGTTCAAATAGAACATGTGAACAACAAATGGTTTAAAATTAGGAAAGGTGTGTGCCAGGGTTGTATTCTTTCACCATACCATTCAATCTGTATGCTGAGCAAACAATCTGAGAAGCTGGACTAGATGAAGAAAAACATGGAATCAGGATTGAAGGAAGACTCATTAACAACCTGAAATATCTAATAATACAATATTGTCACTGAAAATGATGAAGAGTTACAATATTTGCTGATGAAGATCAAAGACCACATCCTTTGGTGTGCATTGCATCTCAACGTAAAGAAAACAAAAATCCTCATCACTGGACCAATAAGCATTATACATATAAATGGAGAAGATTGAAGTTCTCAAAGCCTTCATTTTGCTCAGATCAGCCATCAATGCTCATGAAAGCAAGAGCCAAGAAATCAAAGGGCATTGCATTAGGCAAATCAGTTGCACAAGACCTTTTTAGAGTGAAGAGCAAAGATGTCAGACTAAGGTGAGTCTGACCCAAGCCATGGTATTTTAAGTAGCTTTATATGCATGCAAAAGTTGAACAGTGAATGAAGATGACCATAAAATAATTGATACATTTGAGTTATGGTGTTGGAGGAGAACATTAAAATATCATGGAGTGCCAAAAGAATAAACAAATCCGTGTTAGAAGAAGTACAGCCAGAGTGTGCCTTAGAAACCAAGATGGTGAAACTTCATCTCTCATACTGTGGACATATTGTCAGAGGGGCAAGTGCCTGGAGAAAGATGTCATGTTTGGTAAAGGAGTGTCAGAGAAGAAGAGGAAGACTCCCAACAAGATGAATTGGCACAGTGGCAGCAGTGATTGGTTCAGGTGTAGCAGCGATTTTGAGGTTGACCCTGTACTGCGCACTGTTTTGTTCTATTGTGCATAGGGTCGCTATTAGTCAGTACTGGCTTGATGGCACCAAACAACAACAACAATATCACACAGTAGTGTGGATATGGATTCTGGGTTATTGAGTGTGGCATATCTTTTGGAGGAAGTTGCAAAACCCATTGCCTGCTCGTACAAACACAACAAATTGGCAAGGCTTAGTTTTCGGGTGTGTTTGACAAGGCATGCTGTCTGGAAGAGAGAATTGCATCTTGGACTGGCAGCTCCAAAAACTTGAGAAGGAGGAGGATAAAGGAGAGGAGACCACCTATCTCAATAATATAGGCTCAAAGAGTTTGTGTTCTGTCTTTATGGCACCCTGGGAAAATGACATACTTGTCTATGTAACAGAACACAGGGTTCACTTAGTGATACCCAACTTTGTACAGATAATAGTTTCTATACCAGGATAATTCATCACAATAATCTTTTACAATCCTTCACCTTTATCTCAGTTTATGTAACTACATCTCTGATGATCTCTTTGAAACCTAGGCAACAGGCTTTATTAATCTCATTTTGCTGATATGGAGATTCAGAACCATAGAGTTTAGAGAACCATCCCCAGGTCTTCTGCTTCACGTTTTGTCTTTTGTTGTTGTTGTTGTCAGGTGTCATCGAGTCGGAACTGACTCATAGTGACCCCATGCACAGCAGAACGAAACAATATCTGATCCTGGGCCAACCTCACTACTGCTGCCACACTTGACGCCGTCAATGAAGCCACCTGGCTGATCCATCTCATTGGGGGTCTTCATCTTTTTCTCTGATCCTCCAAAAGTATGTCCAAAGTATGAGAGACAAAGTTTAGCCATCTTGGCCACCAAGGAGCACTCTGGCTGCACTTCTTCCAAAACAGACCTATTGGTTCTTTTGGCAGTCCATGGCACTTTTAGTATTCTCCTCCAACACCACAATTCAAAGACATCAATTCTTCTACAATCTTCCTTATTCACTGTCCAGCTTTCACGTCCAAATGAGGTTACTGAAAATACCATGGCTTGGGTCAAGCGCACCTTATACCTCAAGGTTACATCTACTGAACTACAACTTTCACAAGATCAAAATCATACATAGAAACCTTTCTGGTGACCACGTTGGTCTACTGATATTTGGAAGGCTGGTAGAAATCAGCAATGAAGCTGTGAGCTAAGTCCGACCACGTTCAATAGACTCCTGTCAACCTGGATTGTGACCTGATTGGCCAGCAGTATAGCGAGACCTGAGGATTCTTGAGCCCATGGACAGGGACATAGTCACAGAGGACTAGAGTGAAGAGTGAAGCATCCAACCGATATGAAGTGAGGGGAGATACACAAGAATGCCCATACTTGAAAATAGTACCCATCCCATTTGACCTAGCTTCAATGGCTGGATGATCAGCACTAGACTAGAGCAAGAAAGAAGAGGGAAAAAAAAAAGTGTAATCCACTACAATTTGATGAATTTGACCTATACTTATGGATGTATTAGCTTAAAAGAGAGAACAAATCTTTACAGCAAGGCTCATTCCTACCCCCTTTATACACAGGGTTGACAGGGATGGGCAATTTAGACATTGGCTAGCCAAAATGGGAGGGGGGTTGCTACAAAGTCACAAAGTGACTGGCTTACAAGTTTTCAAGAGGGAACTTAGTTTCAGAGGGTGTGGGGGAAGGTAGAATCTCCACAGAGTGGTTTCCAACCTGTCTAAGCAGGACTAGTGAAAGAGATGAGGATCAGACTCTTGTGGTGCAATAGTGAATAATTGCTATCAGAACTGATTGTGAATGTTACAAATGTAAAGATAGACACTTTGTAACAAAAGGAAGGGAGTGGCTGATCTTGCAGTCCAGAAGTGGAGGACCCTGGGCCCATCAAGGGAGAAGAGCGGAGTGAGGGACCTTATTCAGAGAAGCAGTGATACCAGAGACGAGAGATGGAGGCAGAGACGAGGACATGGAGAGATGGAGGGGCTGGGGACTCTAGTCTCAAGGAGGGAGAGGAAATGTGCTATGGGAGCCAGGGGGCTGGTGTGTAGGGTACACTTTTGGTTGTTTGAATGGTTATATATTCCTGAGTACTTCGATGTACATTCAAAACAGACAAAGAAAATAGAGGGATTGGAAGCAAATGATGTTGCATGATGATGCATGGAGGAGACTGCAATCATTGCAATGAAATGAAATACCAAAGGATGAATGTAAAGATGATGCTCTCCCATGTAAACTATCACTCAATTCACAATAAAAACTTAAAAAACAAAAAATCCTACATAGTCACTACAAGCCCGGTGTTGACTTCAAGTAGTTTTGTAGGAGGGGGCTGGATGCTCTTAGTTGTTATCATAGGTTGAATAGTGCCCTCCCAAAATATGCATCAACTTGGTTGGGGTATGATTCTCAGCAGTTTGGCAGTTATGTAATGATATGTAATCACCCCCATTGTGTGATCTGATGTTATCAGCCAATCAGTTGAATGGGGATGGTGGGGGGATGCAGTACCTTTACTTAGGTTACAGCCCTGATGTAACATAAGGGGAGTTTCCCTGGAGTGTGGCCTGCGTCACCTTTCATCTTGTAAGAACTGAATGGACAGAGAATCGAGCAGAGAAGGAAGGAATTTCCTACCACCAAGAAAGAAGAGCTCAAGATTCCTGCACTGAGAACCTCATAGACCCATAGGGAGATTGATGACAAGGACCTTCCCCAAGAGCCAACTAAGAGAGAAAACCTTCCCTGTAGCTGGTGCCCGGTATCCAGACTTCTATCTTTCTTGAATGGGGGAGAATCAATTTCTGCTTGTCAAAGCCTTCCACTTGAGCTATTTGTGTTATATCAGAGCTAGAAATTAAGACAGCTGTGATGTATCCACTGGTGTGCATACATCCTCTCCTTCCTTGTTTTAGTTATAAATTAAACATCCCTCTGGCCCAGCTGGGCTGTTGCTATCTTTCTCCCATCCTATGCTTATGTAGTATGGTGGACTTCTCTTCTGTGCAATTATGTAATTAATGTTTATACCTCCTTACAAGTCCCTGCATGCCCTTTGAGCAAGGGGAATCTATGTCTGTTCACTGTTTCATCCCAATGCTCAGCAGTCCCTGGCCCAGGATATGTGCTCAATAGATATTTGTTGAATGGATGAATGAATGATTAAATCTTCCTTGAATAAGTTCAACCTATTTGTGAGAAAAGCAATAATTTTATAATTCAGTGTTAGAAATATCTTTCAAGCCTTTTTTTCCTCCTACTAAGCACATTTTCTTATTGTGAAACAGACCATGAATCTAATTCCCCTGATACTTAAGATATTGCAGGGAAGTAATTGAAGATATATAAAATTAGTTAAGTGAAGCAGAGGAATATTCAAGAAGTTACTGTTTGAGCACATAGAACTGGCTTTATTGAGAATGAATTCATTTCTCTATCAAAGGTTCCAAGTAATTTTATTATTGGGGGGGGTGGTTTTTTTTGTTTTGTTTTTTACAGAAAAACTAACCAACAGAGTATCTCATACTTGGTCAATCAAATTCATCTCTAAGTATTGATTTTAGTTCAAGTTAAGGCTAAAGGTACTTAATCTGGCCCAAAACACAAATGTCAATTTGTGAGGTATTCATGTGAATTAGACAAACTTTTCTCATAGAATGCAAAGTCATGAACTAACACTTTCTAAGTTTTCCATTTTATCCATGGATGTCATCTGTAGCAGAAATGCATAAGGACATTTTTACATACAAAAAATCTGTCATGATGTAGTTGGAGAGGTGAGTCTATGTTTTGGATCTTAGTCCATGTTTTTTAAAACACTCACTGACAATTCACTGAGGTCTGGTATGATTCCCACTGTATAGGCAGAGTAAATGAAGCAGAGGACATCACTGATTCAGTGTTTCAAGAATGAGATGAGCTAGAAAAAAAGCTTTTGTTCAATAAGATTCTGTGAAACACTGTCCTTGTACAAATGTGGATTTTAAGGCATGACTCCATGTGGAATCAGAGTAGAGTTATTGGGAACTTCACAGAGATTGTTGCAAGAAGTATCAGTCACAGTACTGATTGATAAGCAGCCTGGCAGAAAAAGAAGATTGTTGGACTGGGAGTTGGGAGGTCTGAGTTTCAGTTCTGGGTTGGCAGGCAGTAACTGTATATATTTGGAAAGCTTCAAAGAGTTCGTGGAGATAGTGGACTTTTTTCCAATATCTTCTCATTCTATTTATTCCACTAACTTTTAGAATCCCCCTTGTATGGCCATTAGAGAATCTCATTACTACTCTGGGTAAAGTGACGTTGAATATATCCCACTTGAATTTAGAGACCATCTCAAGAACACATTCGGTTCATTAGATAAAAAAAAGTTGTTGTTGTTGTTAGGTGTCATCGAGTCGGTACCCACCCATAGTGACCTGCACAGAAGAACAAAACACTGCATAATCCTGGGCCAACCTCATTACTGTTGCCACGCTTGAGTCCATTGATGCTGCCACTTAGCCAATCCATCTCACTGGGGGTCTTCCTCTTTTTCTCTGACCCTCCACCTTACCAAACATGATATCCTTCTTCAGCAACTGATCCCTCCTGACAATATGTCCAAAGTATGAGAGAAGAAGCTTGGCCATCCTGGCCTCCAAGGAACACTCTGGCTGCACTTCTTCCAAAATGGATCTATTGGTTCTTTTGGCAGTCCACGGCACTTTCAATATTCTCCTCCAACACCATAACTCAAAAGCATCAATTATTCTACGGTCTTCTTTATTCACTGTCCAGCTTTCGCATGCATATGAGATTATTGAAAATACCATGGCTTGGGTCAGGCACACCTTAGTCCTCAAGCTGGCATCTTTGCTCTTCAACACTTTAAAAAGATCTGTGCAGCAGATTTGCCTAATGCAATATGTCATTTGATTTCCTGACTGCTGCTACCGTGATTGTTGATAGTTGATCCAAGAAGATCAACTATGAAGTCCTTGACAACTTCAATCTTTTCTCCATTGATAAGAATGTTATTTATTGGTCCAGTGGTGAGATTTTTGTTTTCTTGACATTGAGATGTAATCCAGTCTGAAGGCTGTGCTTTTGATCTTCATCAGTAAATGTTTTAAGTCCTCTTTACTTTCAGCAAGCAAGGTTGTATCATTTGCATATCACAGGTTGTTAATGAGTCTTTCTCCAATCTTGATGCCACACTTTTCTTCATATATCCCAGCTTCTTGGATTATTTGCTCAGCATACTGGTTGAATAAGTATGATGAAAGAATACAACCTTGTCGCACACCTTTTTTAATTTTAAAACATTCAGTGTTCCCATGTTCTGTTTGAACAACTGCCTCTAGGTCCAGGTACAGATTCCTCATGAGCACAATTAAGTGTTCCAGAATACTCATACTTTGCAATGTTGTCCATAGCCTGTCACAATCCATGCAATCGAAAGCCTTTGCATAGTCAATAAAGCACAGGTAAACATCTTTCTGATATTCTCTGCTTTCTGCCAAGATCCATCAGACATCAGCAAGGATATCCCTCATTCCATGGCCTCTTCTGAATCTGGCTTGAACCTCTGGAATTTCTCTGTCAATGTATGATTGTAGTCATTCCTATAATACCTTAACAAAACTTTACTCCCATGGGATATCAAAAAGATTGTCCCATGATTCCATTGGGTCACTTCTCTTTGGAATGGGCACAGATATGGATCTCTTCCAATCAGTCAGCCAGATAGTTGTCTTCCAAATTTCTTGGCAGGGATGAGTGAGTGCCTGCTGAGTGTGTGGTAGGACATCATAAATGAAGAAAGCAAAAGGTCATTAAGGGAAAAAGAAAGAAGGAAAAGACCAAAATGGATGTCTGAAGAGACTCTGAAACTTGATCTCCAGTGTAGAGATGCTAAAGCAAATTGAAGAAATAAGGAAGTAAAAGAGCTGTACAAAAAATTTCAAAGGACACCTGCAAAAGACAGTCAAATATTATAATGAAGAAAAAACTCAATCCTCGACATTCAATATTGAAGGATTCTATGGAGTCCCGGTGTGGTACAGTGGGCTAATTACTGGACCACAAAGTCATTTTGAACCACAAGGTCAGTGGTGCAAACTAACCAGTGCTCCTTATTGGTGGTGGTGGTATTAGGTGCCATCTAGTAGGTAATGACTCAAAGCATCCCTATGCACAACAGAATAAAACACTGCCCAGTCCTGGGCCAACCTCACTATTGTTGCTACTCTTGAGCTCATTGATGCTTCCACTTTGCCAATCCATCTCACTGGGGGTCTTCCTCTTTTTCTCTGACCCTCCACTTTATCAAACATAATATACTTCTCCAGTAACTGGTCCTTCCTGACAAAATGTCTGAAGTATAAGAGACCAAGTCTGGCCATCCTGGCCTCCAAGGAGCATTCTGGCTGTACTTCTTCCAACACAGATCTGTTTGTTCTTTTGTCAGTCCATAGAACTTTCAATATTCTCCTCCAACACCTTGGGAACCCTATATAGTGTTGCTATGTGGTGTAACCAACTCTACAGCACTTAACAACAACAACAATGGACAAAATATTCAATAATACAGAAAGCATCAGAAGATAATGGAAGGAATACAGAGAGACATTATACCAAAGAGAAATAGTTGATGCTCAATCATTTCAAGTGATAGCATCTGATCAAAAGTCAATGGTACTGAAGAAAGTACTCTAAAGTACACTGAAAGCATTTCCAATGAACAAAGCTCTGATAACTGATGGGAGACCAATTGAAATCTTTCAGCAAACTGTTGCAGGAACTGGAATTACTTAATCATCTATGCCAAGAAACTTGGAACATAGCTACCTGATTGGCTGTCATCAATATCTGTGCCCAAGCAAAAGAGACATGACCTAATAGCAAGCAGAAATCATTGGACAACATCAGTAATATCACATAGAAGTAAAATTTTGCTGAAGATACTTTTAAAATGGCTGCAACGACATTGACAGGGAACTGCAAGAGGTTCAAGTCAGATTTGGATGAGGGCATGGAATGAGGGATATCACTTCTGACTTCAGATGGATCTTGACTGAAAACAGAGACTATGAGAGGAAGATATATGACAGGCTATGGAGAACACTGGGAAGAATGGGTATTCTAGAACACTTAATTGTGCTCAGCAGAAACCTATACATAGACCAAGAGGTGATCATTCAAATAGAACAAGAAGACACTGAATGGCTTAAAATCAGAAAAGGTGTTTGCCAGGGTTTTATTCTTTCACTATATTTATTCAATCTGTATGCTGAGCAAATAATCTAAGATGATGGATTATATATATACATAAAAAAAATAAAAAACATAGACTCAGGATTAGAGGAAGACTCATTAAAAACCTGCAATTCAACTTTGCTTGCTGAAAGCAGAGGAGACTTAAAGTACTTAGTAATGAAGATCAAAGACCACAATCTTCAATATGGATTGCACTTCGTTGTAAAGAGAACAAAAATTCTCACAAGTGAACCAATACATAACATCATGGTAAAAGGAGAAAAGATTGAAGTTGTCAAAGACTTCATTTTGCTTGGATCCACTATCAATACTCATGGAATCAGCAGCCAAGAAATCACAAGTACTGCATTAAGTAAATCTGCTGCTCAAGACCCCTTTGAAGTGTTCAATAACAAAGATATCAGTTTGAAGATTAACGTGTGCCTGACCACAGTTATGGTATTTTCAACAGCTACATATGCACATGAAAGTTGGAAAATGTACAAAGAAGAATTTAGAAGAATTGATGCATTTGAGAAGAATATTAAAAGTACAATGAACTGTTAGAAAAACAAATAATTCTGTGTTGGAAAGTATAGTCAGAATCCTCCTTACAAACCAAGATGGTGAGACTTCATTTTGCACACTTCGGATATATTTTCAGGAGGAACCAGTCCCTGGAGAAGAACACCATGATTTGTAGAGGGTCAGCAAAGTAAAGTAAGACCCCAACCAGATGGATTGGCACAGTGGGCTCAAGCAGCAGTGGACTCAAGCTGAACAATGATTGTCAGGATGACACAGGACTGGGAGTGTTTCATTCTGTTGTGCATCAGAACTGACTTGACGGCACTTAACAATAAAAACAACAACTCTGGATCTCAGTCTTCACATTTGCAAAATGAGGAGAATAAATTCTGGGTAATTTGAAATGCAGAATTGTTCCTGGGTGGTGTCGAACTGGGGACTCTTAATTGTAGATTCCTGGGTTATAGACTGAGCTGCTAATTGTAAATTTAGCAATTTGAATCTATCATGTGTTCACAGAAGAAAGATGAGGCCCTTTTCTTCATAAATATTTATAGCCACAGAAATATTTATGGTCTCTATGAGTCAGACCTGGCTCCACAGCTGACAGCCAGCCAACCATGGTTAAGTGATCAGCTTTGAACTAAGAAGAGGTTGAAGTCTACCCACAGATACCTGGCAAAAAGGGTCTGCACTGAAAGCCCTAATGAGGCACAGTTATACTCTGACACACATCGGTTAGCCATGATCCAGAATCTGCTCAACAATTTATATAAGGCTAAACTAGAACCTTTAGGTAAAGAGTCAAAATCCAGGAGTCCGTGATTTTTCAAAGTCCTGTAGATGATGCTTGTAAATGAATGAACTACAGATGGAATACTTCCCTGCACAGATGTTAAGCCTTGACTACCACAGTCAGCAGCACAATCACAATCTATATCCTCAGGACAGAAACTAAGGCTATCTGCAGGAGGTATCTCCAGTTTTGTTGCAACACAAATGTTCATCCGGATATATTGCCTAGGTTTTCTTAGCAATGTATGGTTTGGGGAACAGTAAAATATAATAACTAGTATTAATGTCCTCAGGCCCATGTTAGTTTATTGAAGTTAGGCGCCTTTGCATTGGTTCCGAATTATAGGGACCATATGTACAACAGAAAGAAACACTGCCTGTCCTGTGCCATCCTCATATTTTTTGTTACACTTGAGCCCATCGCTGCTGCCACTGTACCAATTGTTCTCTTTGGGGATGTTCCTTATTTTTGGTGACCCTCCACTTTATCAAGAATAATGTCCTTCTTCAGGAACTTTATGATTGAGATGATGTCTAACAATCCTGGCTTCTAAGGAGCATCCTGGCTCTGCTCCTTCCAAGACAGATTTGCTTTATCTTCTAGCAGTCTATGGTGCTTTCAATATTCTTCTCCAACACCATCACTCAAATGCATCGATTCTTCTACAGTCTTCCTTATTTGTTGTCTATCTTTCACATGCATATGCGGCCACACATACCATGGCTAGGTCAGGGGCACCTTACTCCTCTAATTATTACCTTTGCTCTTAAACACTTTAAAAACATCTTTTACAGTAGATTCAAATATGTAACAGGTCGTTTGATCTCCTGACTGTTGCCTCCATGAGTGGTGATTGTAGAGCCAGGCTAAACGAAGTCTTGGACCACTTCAATCTTTTTCCATTTATCATGATGTTATGGACTAGTCCAGTGGCGAGCAATTTTGTTTTCTTTACGCTGATGTGTAACCCATACTGAATGTTCTGGACTTTAATCATCATCAGTATTTTAAGTCCTCTTCACTTTCAGCAAGCAATACTGTATTATCTGCATATCACAGGTTGTTAATAAGTCTACATCCGATTCTTTATATAATCCAGTTTCTCAGATTATTTGCTCATGATGCAGATAGTATGATAAAAAAATACAGTCCTTGCACACATCTTTCCTGATTTTGAACCATTCAGTATCCCTTTCTCTATTCAAATGACTGAATACAGCTTCCTCATGAGTACAATCAAGTGTTCTGGAATACTCATTCTTTGCAATATTACTAATAGTTTCTCATGATTCACACTGTCATAAGCCATTTAATTTTTAACAACTTCCAATTTTCCTAGATTCATGTTCCTTGTTCTAATGATTAATGGATGTTTGCAGCTGTCTTTTCTCATGTCGGGTTGGGTCCCACCAGCACATGAAGGTCCCAACAGCTTTACTCCATTCCCATCCTTATGGTATTCTCTTCAGCCTGAGGGCTCATTTTCTGACACTATGTCTCGCTCATGTCTGCTGATCTTCATAATGTTTGCATCTTCTTGCTCTATAGCCGACAATGTTCCACTGCTCTTCTTAAGGGTTTCATTGGCTAGCCATTAAGACAATGAATAAGGACGACTGTAGAAGAGGTATGGTGTTGGAGAAGAATATTAAAACTATCACAGACTACCAGAAAAATGAACAAACCTATGATGGAAAAAGGAGAGGTGAAACTTCACCTATCACACTTCAGAAATATTAACTGGAGAGATCAGTCCCTGGAGAAGAATACCATGCTTGGTAAATTAAGTTCAGAAACAAAAAAAAGGAAGATCCCTAACATGATAGACTGGCACAGAGGCAGCAGCAATGGGCTCAAGCGTAACAATGATTGTGATCTGGTGCAGACAAGGAAGCGTTTTGTTCTCTATTGAGTTGCTATGAGTCTGAACCAACTCAACAACACCTAGGAACAACAAGAACCATTAAGAAGCAGTCTGTCTCTTCTTCATTCTAGCAGGTTTTCATCTGGAAGCTCTGGTGATTCCTACCCACCATGGGTGACCCTGCTGGTATTTAAAATACTAGTGGCATAGCTTTGAGTATCACAGCAACATGAAAGTCACCACAGCATGACAAATTGACAGATGAGTTGTGGCTATATATATGTAAAGATTTAAGATTACAGCCTCAGAAACCATATACAGGGTCGCTATGAGTTGGAACCGACTCCACGACACACAA
>NW_006408978.1:519421-525664 GCF_000296735.1 Chrysochloris asiatica
TATATGGTGTTATGTGCCGTGGAGTCGGTTCCAATTCATAGCGACCCTGTACAGGGTTTCTGAGGCCATAAATCTTACGGAAGCAGAAAGCCTCATCTTTCTCTCATGGGACAAAACAACTGGTAGTTTCGAACTGCTGACTATGAGATTAACAACCTGATTCATAACCACTATGCTATCAGAGCTATATATATTTCATCTTGATTTTTTTTAAATCATGCTTGATAGTTTATCCCAACACAAAGGATTAAAATTGCATAAGTTTGTGCTACTATTCGTATTTTTAACTTAAAGTACCCTCTCATTTTTTTTTTTTAGAAAGCTCATGGGTTTTCTGGTAGATGGCTTTCATCTAACTTACATGGTCACCAAGGGGGATGTCAATTCAAGAACATGGCAACTGGTATTCATGCTTATATTTTCCTCAAGCAGTAGAACCCCAACCGTGGTTCTTTGTTAGGTGGTATTGTGCACTCTGGTAGGTCATCCACCTGAGAACCCTTGATGTCCATGGACATTCACTGAGATGCCATTGTGAACTTTGTTGCCTTTAGACAAAGATCTATGAGTTGCTTATACACACAGAGTCCAGAACAGACTGCGTTTGAAACCACCCATTGACATATGTTGTATATTAAGATTCATCTTGCAGGTGGGTGCACTTGGATGGGCAACACTGTGACCTTGCCATGTGGCAGAGAGCTGCAATGGAATGGTGCATAGGGATGAACAGCAGGGAGTCCACATGCTGCAAAAATCAAATCAGACCTTTCCTCTATGTGGGATGCCTTTATACACCAGAAATAAGCCTGCAGGATGCCCACAGCCCAGCTACTCATCTTTCCACTTAGCTCAGAGATAGCCAGTTTCAATCACTTTCATTCAGCAAGAAAAATTTCCTCATGAGGCAATTCACTTTTCCAAGAGGAAGCAAAGTCTTGTATGGCTTAATAGAATAAAGAGTAAAGTTTTCTATGTATTTTAATGAAGGTTTTTACTCAAACGTTCCTTGCTTCTTACCAGGAGGCTCCCAGGTGTGGGGGAAATAATATAGAATTTGGTATCATGCAGACCCCAGTTTTGATGCCGTTCACATTACTTGTGAAGTTATGTTTTTGACTGTTCACATTACTGATCTGCTCTGATTATCAATGTCTTCACCTGTGACAAAGGGATCATGAAAATATCTCACAAAGTTTGTTTATAGGATGAAATAAAGAACCTAATCTGCTCAGGCTGTGTAAATCTATGAGTGCTCCATATTAATCATTTTACAACAATCTTCCTCTTCAGGTACTTTCTGAAACTGGTTTGTGTGTATGTTTGTATGTAACAGGTACTGATGATCTTGTAGCAGGATTCATGTGAACTGGGCAGTCTCTGATCAGATCAGATGACTTTCAGCTAGTTGCCTCCTATCTCTCTGAACCTCAGTTTCCTTACCAAATACTTTCTAGCCCACCTGGGTGTTTTGATGAGTTGAGAGGAGTGCTTCAATTTGACAGGCACTTCATAGGATTATTACTTTCCCTCCTTTCTCCCTTTATACCTTTAAATAGGGAGAGAAAGGAGAAGCAGGCAAGCGTTCAATGTAGTGTATTTCACTCTTGTAAAATGATTCCCTAATCATAAGGACAATTATATTGAATATCAATTGATAACTTTGAGTAGTTCAAAGCACTTATGGGTTTTACTTCATGTAATCTTCAACCCTAAGCCCCTAATTTCGCATACAGTAAGACTCAGAGAGATAGGTGACTCATCTGACATCGAACATTTTATTGCTATAGGGCCTTCGAATTCCCCAATCAAGCCTCTTGGCTCTTTCATCATAATGAGTGTGCTTCGTTCTTTCTTCATTTAAAAATATATCAGCCCTTTTGGAATTAAATTTAAAATCAGATCAGGAAGGGTACTGCTTTAAGAATTACAAACAAGCCTCATCTGGCTGTCTTCACTGCGCTAGTCAAAAAAGGTACCTTTTTTTTGCCCCAAACCGAAGGATTTGATGGTTGCTTTTGTATAATTGAGATGTATTTAGGAAAAAGAGACAGGATTGCACTTTCTCATTTGCTTTGCAACAAAGCTATATGGTATGAAGAAGTCTTGCCCTTAAATGATTAGACAGCTTGTGTGACTAATAAGAATATTGTCCCTAAAGGAAAGTGGAACACCTTACGAATACAAGAACACTCAATTAGTTTTAAATTAGAATGTAATTATGTGTGTGTAGGGGGGTTATTTATTTATTTATTTATTTAGGAAGAAATGGAGAGAGCTTTTAATCTTTTGGTGGCCTCATTTTGGTGAAAAGACAATTTGGGGAAGTGTTTAAATTTAAGAAGACACACTGTGTCTTGCCTAATTTTGGATTTAGTCCAAATCCTGAAGGACTAGAGACAGATACATTTGCTTATACCTGGCTTTTTTAATAACTGCATTTTATCATCCAGAACAGGGGTGAGGTGTTGGCATGGATTATGATATTCAATATAATGAAATTGTAGATATACTGAAAGATGTACTGTATGACATCAGACATGCTAGGAAATAGCCCATTCAACCTCTAAAGCAAAGAGTTTGCCTTTCAGACCCAAAGCAAGTGTCTTCTTTATTTAGGGTATAAACTGGCATATGGATAATTGTTTTAACCAAGTATACCCTTACCCATAAAATACTTGCCTTTATAGCTCCCATAGGCATTTCCTAGGGGGAAATACTGGTTACCGTTTGATTGTTTTGTTCAAGCTCTTGTTCCATCTTGTCAATGATAGTTTCTATGCCCTCATAGAGAAGAATAACATGGATAGAAAAACCAATTGAGCCTCTAGTCTATTCTGACTCATGGCGATTCCATGGTGTCTGGAAATAACTAGACTTCTAGGGTTTTCTTTTCCTTCCCCTTGCTCCCACAGTTATGGGAATTATTAGGGAAGTTCTTGTAAAATGCCATTGAGTCAGTTCTGACTCACAGCCATAGGGTTTCGAGGAATGACTGGTGAGCAAGAACCGCCAACCTTATGGTTCAAACTGAACTAGTTGTTCAGGGCATTAAGCCACAGTGTCACACCAGGACTCTACACTGAATAACAATATAAGGAAGTAACAGGTTCTAATTAAGAATCATGAACTATTCTGTGTCTGCAGGCATGCCCAGGTCCCATGGCTACTTGGCCTCTGTCCTGCTTAGGCAAGTGTTACAAAGCTCTGTTAGCTCTACTGCTAAATACCCAGTGGCATCCCACTCTACTAGTAAACCTCAGCATTTCAACTCTAGCTCCATAGGTTGGCAAATCTAACTTCCCTAATTAAACGCCTGGGAGGCACCCTACTCTTGCCTACAAGCAATCCTTTTTCTCGCTCCAAGGACAGGGAAGCACACAGTTCTTTTTCCTTTCTGTTCTGTTGCCTTACTGCCACTGTTGTATCTTCTGCTGCTTCTCACCATTTCTTACTATGTCTTATGTCACGGCACTCTGTATCCTAGATCAAGGAGTTTCATCACAGGGATCTTGAATCCAAAGGATTTACTCTGCCTTTTCTTTATTGCTGGAAGTGTGATGCCACCTTCTTGTGTTTTGGATGGCTCATTTGAAGCCTAGTGAGATGGCAAACTGACCAATTCCCAAGTGAGGGTTCCATACTCTGGTAGTGTAGTGGTTACGAATTAGGCTGCCAATCTCACGGTCAGCAGTTCAAAACTACCAGCTGTTCCACAGGAGAGAGATGAGGCTTCTGTCCCCGTAAAAAATTACTACCTCAGAAACCCTGTACAGGGTTGCTATGAGTCAGAACTGACCCCATGGCACATAATAACAACAACAATGGTGCTATGGGCTAATGTGTCAGACTGTAAGGTTGTTTGAACTGCAAGGTTGGTAATTCAAACTCACCAACTGCTCTTTAGAAACCCTATACAGGCTGTCTATAGATTGGAATAGACTTGAAGGCACTTAACAACAACAACAACATTCCCATATAAATAAAGTGTATGAGAATAGGCACTGAGGGATAATGCACTAGACTATACATTTGGTTCAAATTCACCAACTGCTCCTTGGAAGTCCTAGAAAGGATTTCTATGAGTCAGAACCAACTCAACAGCACTTAATAATGACAACAACAATAACAATTCCCAAAAGGGTGCTATGTCCCCTATTATCTTTATTAGTAAGTTACTCAATCCTCTTGTGGGCCACAAGCTGCTTACATCATATGCATGTGAAACCTGGACAGAGAATAAGGAATACCGTAGAAGGATTGATGTATTTGAGTTATGATGTTGGAGGACAATATTGAAAGTGCCATGGGCTGCCAAAAGAACCAATAGATCCGTTTTGGAAGAAGTGCAGCCAGAGTGTTTCTTGGAGGCCAAGATGGCCAAATTTCATCTCTCATACTTTGGACATATTGTCAGGAGGGACCAGTCACTGGAGAAGGATATCATGTTTGCTAAGGTGAAGGGTCAGAGAAAAAGAGGAAGACCCCCAACGAGATGGATTGGCCAAGTGGCAGCATCAATGGACTCAAGTGTGGCAACAGTAGTGAGGTTGGCCTAGGATAGGGCAGTGTTTCATTCTTCTGTGCATAAGGTCACTAAGAGTCAGTACTGACTCGATGGCACCTAACAACAACAACAACAACAATCCAGTAGGAAATCTTGGTGTGGCGCTGTGGGTTAATGCGCCAGACTGCAAAGCCATTTGAACTTTACAGTTGGCAGTTCAAGCTCACCAGCTGCTCCTTGGAAACCCTATGCAGGGTCACTATGAGTCAGAATCGACTCGACGGCACTTCACAACAACAACAACATCCAGTTATTTGGAGTCCTACTGTAGCTCAGTAGGGTAAGCCCTGGACTGTTAAAGAAAACTTCAGATCCACCAGCTGCACCTTACAAACCCTGTACAGAGTCACTGTGAGTTAGGACTCATTGTGCATGTTAACTTGGTGGCACTTAACAACAACAACAACCCAGTCATTTGGTGTGCGTTATAAAGACTGTGAGTAGAAGGTCCATATTCATTAATTCACTATACTGAAGGTTAGTCTCTGGCTCTTCAAGCCATTGTCCCTTTTACTTATAGGATTAACTTTTCCCCATCCAATCATTTTATTTGTAAACACAGCACTGTATGTAAGCCAGCTACTTCATGCCTTTATTTTCCCCATTTTAGATACTCAATTTCTAAGTTTCCCATCTGCATCAAACCAATATTCTAAGGAGACAAGCATGTTTCTTAATTTGAAGGATCTTCTTTTCTGGTTGAGACTTTGAGTATATCATAGGGTTTTCAGAATTGAGTTTTCAGAACTAAATCACCAGGTCTTTCTTCCAATGCACTTTTTTTTTTTATTTTAAATAAATTGTTTTTAATTTGGAATCCTTTATATAAAAAGAAAGGTTTCAGTCTTCTATGGGGTGTTCACCCTTCATTCAGTTTGATCTCTATTAATATCTTACATGACCATTGTACATTAATCAATACTATGGAATTTACACTATCTGTACCTTTTGAGAAACATTTCATTTTGACTTCCTGTGTCAAAGATGCTTGTATTATCAGACATCTTTTTGGATATTTCAGTGTCACTTGGCTTGATTTCTGCCAATCACTTGATAGAATCCCAGGCTCCTTAAAGTTTCCACACGTAAATATTCAGTGGAATATTTTAGATGGAAAACAATTAACAGAAAAGAAAAATTATGTAGTTCTTTAGTTTGGACTTCAAAACAAAGTTTCTCACAACTGGACCCATAAACAACATCATGGTAAATGGAGAAGAGCTTGAAGTTGTCGAGGATCTCATCTTACTTGACTCCACAGTCAACATCTATGGAATTGGCAGTCTAGAAATCAAATGTATGGCACTGGGCAAATTGGCTGAAAATGACCTCTTTAAAGTCATTTAAAAAGCAAATATGTCACTTTGGAAATTTAGGTGTGCCTCACCCAAGCCATGGCATTTTCAGTTGCCTCCTATGTATCAGAAAGCTAGGCAATGAATAAGGAAAATCAGAGACGAATCGATGCCTTTCAGTTATAGTGTTGACAAAGATTATTGAATATACCATAGACTGTCAGAAGTACAAATAAATTATCTTGGAAGAAGTACAGTCTGAATGCTCTTAGAACTAAGGATGGTGAGGCATTGTCTCATGTACTTTCGTCACGTTATCGGGAGGCACTGGTGCCTGGAAAAGGATATCATGCTTGGCAAAGGTTAGCAAAAAAGAGGAAG
>NW_006408978.1:528753-530212 GCF_000296735.1 Chrysochloris asiatica
TGTATAGGTCCTTTGTTTCTTCCAATGCACTTTTGTTTGCCCTCAAAATTCTAACCTTTTGACTAACCACTGTGAATGTTAACGGTACCACCCAGGGACTCCATGCACACTAGGAAAGCTGTCAGTTGGGCTCTGCAGTGTCCTGGGTATGGATGAACATAGTTTATGTGTATCTGAGGGGTTTCAAAAAGTTTATGGAAAGATTCATCATCTTTTCATTCCATTTCCCATGAACCCTTTGAAGTCTCTTTCCATTCCTTCTAATGTTGTCATTATTTTGAGGGTAAGTGTCTTTTTTCCATTTTTGAATGATGAATCAGACTCAACAAATAGGTTGACTTTTCCATTCCAGAGCTACTATGAAGTCGAAACAGAAGTCACCTACTCAACCGTGAATTCATTAAAGAAGGCGAGGGCTCAGGACTTTGAGTTCCTGGCAATCAGACCCATTGTCAGTCTCCTGTCAGGCTTTTATTAGGTGAGTCTTTGCAATACATGCATTTGGTCAGAACAGGCTTCCTAGGATCCTAGATATTCAGTGTTTGAAAGAATGTCAAGGGTCATTGTTATAGATTGAATTATGGCCCCCAAAGATATGTCAAAGTCCTAATGCCTAGTACATGTGGTGTGGATGTTTGAAAAAAGGTCCTTTTAAGATGCTATCTGTTAAGATGAGATCATACCTGGAGATCTGGGTCCTAATCCCACCATCTGTAGAAGAAAGGAGAAGAGACTTAAAGAAACAAATTGAAGACAGCCATGTGAAGAGGAAGTTACAAGCTAAGGAGTGATCAGCTGACTGCCATTGAGGCTTCTAGAGTCCATACAAGTAGCCCTGCTATCATAGTTGGTCACACACTGGGCTGTTAACCATAAGGTCAGCAGTTTGAATCTACCAAGTGTTTAGGGGAGAAAGATGATGTTGTCTGTTCCCATGAAGATTTACAGACTTGGAAACTTTATACAGTGTGTCTATGAATCAGAAGAAACTGGACAGCACACAACAGCAGCAGGAGCATTCTCCAGACATGTGGTCGTTTCTTAAAGCAGTGGTAGAAAATACACACAATCCCCCAAGTCACAACTTGCTAAATGTACTATGAGAAACTGATAACTGGTGTGACATAAACAAATAAGGAAACAAGCAACAACTACAACACAGACTTTGCCTAGATTCACTCAGAGGGTCATTGTTGTTATTAGGTGTCATGGAGTCAATTCCAACTCATAGTGACCTTATGAGTTCAACCTTTGTGTTGAATGAAACACTGCCCAGTTCTGCAGCAACCACATATGTTATTACAAATGAGCCCATTGCTGCCATCACTGTGCTAATCCATATCGTTGGGGGGTTTTCCTCTGTTTTGCCGACCCTCCACTTTACCAAGCATGATGTCCTTCTCCAGAGATGGGTCCTTCCTGATAGATTCAAAAGGGCCAATACCAGTCCATTTCAGCT
>NW_006408978.1:534982-542074 GCF_000296735.1 Chrysochloris asiatica
CTCCCACAAGCTTTACTCCCTTTGCATCATGACAGTCAACTCTAGTTTGAGGAGGCAGCTCTTCCCCGGTCATATTTTGTGTGCTTTCCAACCTGAGGGGCTCATTTTTCAGCACTATATCTGCCAGTGTTTCTCTTCTGTTCATAATGTTTTCAATGACTAAATATTCAGACATAGTTTGTCACTCCTTCTTCCTAGTCTGTCTTCCTCTGGAAGCTCATCTGAAACCTATCCACCATTGGTGACCCTACTGGTATTTAAAATACCAGTGGCATAGCTTCTAGAATCAAAGAAAATCACAAGCCACCACAGTGTGACAAACTGACAGACATGTGGTGGCAGAGTGCCATTAGCAAAACTGAAATAAACGTTCTGTTCTTTCTACTGTATTCAGATCACTGTGCCTTCACATTGCTATGGTGACACAATATCGAATCACTTGGTTGCTAATCGAAATGTTGCCAGCTTGAACCTACCAGCTGTTTTGAAGGAGAAAAGAATAGAAATCTGTATTCCTAATGATTTCAGCCTAGGAAATTCTGAGACATTTCTATTCTATGTTGAGGGTTGCTATGAGTTGGAATCTTCTGGAAAACACACAAATGCAACAGCACCTGTATTGTTAGTGAGATATTTGCATTTAGAGTATATCGAAGAATACATTATAGAAGGTTTTGGAAAGGGAATGAGACATTCCATTTTTAACTCCTGTCTTCTAAAAAACAACAACAAAAAACTGCATGTTATAGTTAAGTGCCATCAAATCAGTTCTGACTCATAGAGACCCTGTATAGGGTTTTTGAGGAACAGTTGCTGGGTTTGAACTGCCAAACTTCTTGTTAGCAGTCCCGTGCTTATTCCACAGCACTGCTTCAGAATCCCAAATACTACACATAGATTTAGAAACTCTCATTGAGCAGATGATTATAGATGAAAACAGAACTCACTGGAATTCTATTTAGAGACATCTGAAATTGTAGCAGGAGGCTGGGAGACACAGGAGCTGGAAATGGTATTTAAAATCAGGAAGTTCAATGTTTCTCAAAGACTAATATACACAATGCTCATGTAACTGGATGACTTGGCGGTGTTTGAGATGATTTTTGGTGACACAAATACAGTTTTAATAATAACTATTTTAATAGGAATTAGAGTCCTGGTGTGATGCTGTAGGACAAGCACTGGCCTACTAACTGCTAGGTGGGAGGTTCAAACTCACCAGCTTCTTCTTGGAAACACTATACCGGGCTACTATGTATCAGAACCAACTCAATGGCACTTAACAACCATGACATAACAACGATCGTGAGGACAATGCAGGAGCAAGCAGTGTATCTTTCTATCATGAGTTGAAATTGACTTGACATCACCTACCAAGAACATCAGAGTCCTGATGTGGTGCTGTGGGTTAATGTGTTGAACTGCAAGATTGGTTTGAATCACAAGGTTGGCAGTTCTAGCTCATCAGCCACTCCTTGGAAACCCTACATAGGGTTGCTCTGAGTCGGATCCAACTCAGTGGCACTTAGCAACAACAACAGCAATATTTATTTGAACTGTGTTTTATTAACATTGGTGTATAGTTATGTGTGTGTATTTACTGACTGCCTACTATATGCCAGACACTTTCATAGGTGCCTGAGATAGATGAGTGAGCATAATAAAATTCACTGACTCATAAGGATTGTTGATACAACCCAAGGACTGTTTGAAGTCTGACACCACTCCCCACCCCACCCCCTGTTATTCTTAGTATAAAATCTGGGCTCCCTCCTCAGGGGTGAGTGGGAATAACCTTTGGCTGGGAAGAAAGAAAAGTGCTTCCACAGGGCTCTTGGTCTATCACAATAGATGGGCCTCATTAGCCATTCTCAGCCTCATAGCTAATGCAGTCCTAGAAGGCATCATTTGGTAAAGTGAAGAATTGCCCAGGAGATCGTGTTGACATCTGAGATTTATTTTAATCCTTTTTTGCAGATTTAATAACGAGTAGTGTAACAAAGTATGCCAAAGAATCATTACATATCTTATAAAATCTTAATAATATAAAATTAGAAGCGTTTTTCACGCATAAGTTCAATTCATCCAGAATCCACTGATTCCACGTTGCTGATTAGTATACAGCTCTCTGAGAGCGTACTGCCTTTCTTTCATAGGTCAGGATCCCCGAATGGATCACATAGTTTTGCCATGAATATGAGTCTTTTTTATGTTGTGTTTACAGGTTGTTACTGCGGCATTTTACAATTTGTACAAAGAAGATGTAGATTGTACATATACTTGTGCACAATGGTTCTTTCTTACCTCTTCACCGAATGTTTATTGATTGTCTACCTTGAGCATCACATTAGGCATCAAGGTTGAAAATGCTGCTTTAGAAATCAGGAAACATTCCTGACACAGAAATGAAATGTATTGTGGGGATTTCTTTGGAAAAGTAAATGATTCCCATGAGTGTAAAGTCAGGGGTGTGGTTCATAACAAGAATGCCAGAGCTAGGATTACATATTTGTTTTCCTTTACTGGATGAACTACTTAATAGCTGGGTGATTTTGAACACCTTGGGAAAAAGTCTGGTGATCTACGTCTGAAAAATCCGCCATTGAAAATCTTATGGGATGTAGTTCAACTCTAGCATACAACATGCCACCATGAGTAATAATTGACCTGAAGGCAATTGGTTTGGTGGGACCTAATTAATCTGAATGTGTTCCATCATGTGAAAAATGAGCTTCTATACAATCTCATGTCATTGTACAGTTGTGCAGTTGCAAGGGGGTATTATTATTTATAGAACACCTGACACAGAGAAGATATCTAGTGAAGGTTGGTTTCATCCCTCCTTTTACTTAGTTGTATCTTGAGTAAATCAGTTAACCTCAAAAAACAAGGCCCTGGGACTATAGCTCCCAACTACCCTTCAAGTCTGGAAAGGAACTCACCCTCATGGTCCAATTTTCAGCCCAGCAGTAGATGGAAATAGAGGGGTAGGGGACACAACAACACTAATAAGGTCTGCTCACCATGAAGTGGTCAATCATTCAAAATCAAAAGGGTAACATTTACCTAAGGACAAAATTGAGAAGGGATGGAAAGGTGGGTCTACTAGAAATAGGATGCACAGGGAAGAAGTAAGATAATTGTTACATGGAGGGGATTTTAATCACTGAGATGAAAAAAAGTATATGATTTGTTGACTGTAAATCTGATGATCTTGTCTGTAAACTTTTACTCATTTTATAATTAAAGTGTTAAAAAGAAACACAAGCAATGCCACAGCACATCATCCATTTAAATACATTTTCTCCAAGAAACTTGTTGTAGACCTTATTTGATACCTCATGCAGCATTCTTTCTTTTCAACTCTCCATTTCCAGTCTTTGTAATTAGTTTGCTTCCCTTTCCCCTGAAAAACATTCTATTACTTAGTTTCCTGAGGTTCCATTTCACTCAAGACTGACAGTAGAGAGTATTTTCAAACCCTGTTTTCTTTGCACCAAAGTAAAACTACACAGTGTTTTTTAAGTTACATACTTTTCTGTTAACACACAAGGATCAGGAAAACACAAGCAATAATAACAGGAGAACTATCATAGAATCACCCCAAATTCTTATTACCATTGCACAAGAGCTTCATTGCAATGAAAAGATCTTGTTCTCACTGTACTTTTACCCTTGATTCTTCCCAGCACAGTCCAAGAGAATAAGCTGGCTTTCAGTTCATGTTGAAGCTGTTGTAAAACTTGCCTGCAAGTTCATTCCACCATCAGTCATGATCACCTCTTTCCAATCCTTCTTCACAAATTCAAGGTTTTGTTTCCCAAAAAGAAAACCACTGAGAATGTACATAAGGGCATATATACAAGGGTCTTAAAAAAAAAAAAAAAATCCATGGGAAATGAAAAGACAATGGATTGATTTTGCAATGGACATATTGAAGCACCCTCCAACCAAGGGGAGGCAATGAAAGAGGCAATTGCCTTGGAAAGGTGATATGAAAGCAGCAGGGAACACTGAAAAGGAATAGAACAGGATAAGAAGCCCTGATGGCATTATAGAATAAGCACTGGAGTGCTAATCACAAGGTGGGCGGTTGAAACCCACCAAAGCACTTTGTGGGAGAAAGAGGAGGCTTGCTGCTTCCATAAAGATCCACAGTCTTGGAAATCCTGTACAGGGCCACTGTGAGTAGGAAATCTGCTTGATAGTAGTGGATTTGATTTTGGTTTCATTTTTTGGAAGAGGGCAGAATCCCTACAAGTCAGTGACATCTAACACCAACAGGAAGATGGTAGTGACTTGAGTTTTGGTATATAAAAGGAAGTGATACATCACCTGGAAATCAAGGGGCAGACCTCTCTCCAAGAGGAATGCATTTATGGTAACATTAGGGAATCAGAAAACTTGGGAACTGAACCCAGGGACCAAGACATATGCTCCAAGCTGCCAGTCTCCTGTTCTCAATCCTAGCAAGGCAACTGTGGAGCCAAATCAATGTACTGTGAATTATGCATGGTCCTCAGGATCTTCGAGAGAAAGTAAGGCATCCACATCATAATAAAATGGAATTTCACACCAGGCTAGTTGAATAATGACTTGGTGCCAGATATATTTGATTTAAAGGAAATGAAAAATATCACATATATATTTGTGATGTGGTTTGTTAGAATGTGTTAAATACAATGGAGGAAACAAATCAAGGAATTGTGATAGAAAACGTCACAGTTGTAAGAGGTTATAACTTTGAACACAGTGGACAAGGAAGATCTTACTTAACACATTTGCACAAAAATTTGAAAGATGAAGATATCTTGGGGTAAAGAGTATCCAAGAGAGAAGGGAAACCAAAGGATATGGTCATGAAGCTTTGAGGCAGGAGCCTACTGGTACTATTAGTGCAGTGCTTGGCAAGGAACATTACACAACTGCACTGTCCAGTCTGGTCCTCCCTGCTCATATGTGAAATGTATTGAGTCTGAAGTAAGATGCACAATATACATATAATATATACAGGTTTGCAAAGACTCAGTATGAAAAGAAGAACAGAAAGTATCTCACATAGATTTTTTCCTTATTTATTGCATATTGAAAATGACAATATTATGGTATCCTGGGTCAAATAAAACATTACTGAAAAGATCTTATCTATTACTTTTTATGTTTAATGTGCTACTAAATTACTTCCTCAAGAAACAAACAAACAAAACCCCCCACAAAAGCACTACTGTTGAGTCAATTCCTACTCACCTGCCCTGCCTGCCGCCCCACCGTCCCCACCCCCTTGGACAGAATTACTCTTTAGAGTTTCAAAGACTACATATCACTATGGGAGCAGACAGTCTCATCTTTCTTCTGTAGAGCTTCTGGTGGGTTTGAACTGTTGACCTGGAGGTTACCAGCCAAATGTACCTACTGTTATTGATGTTAGGCGCCATCAAGATGGCGCTGACTCATAGCTACTCTTTATAGCGTTTCCAAGGCTGTAAATCTTTACGGGAGCAGAAAGCCTCACCTGTCTCCCATGAAGCTGTTGGTGGGTTTGAACTGCTGACTCTGTGGTTAGTAGTCCAGTGATTATCCTACAGAGCCACTAGCACTACTGTGAAGCTACGAGATAACTTAAAATAATACACATGACTCTCATTGTGGCCTGCATTATATCTTTGCACTGGTTGTTGTTAAGTGCTGTCGAATCAGTTCTCACTCATAACAACCCTGTATAACGTTTCTGAGAAGCAGCTGGTGAGCTTGAACCACAGACCTTACAGTTCAAACTGTCCGTGTCCTGGATATCTACTCATAGCACTGCACAAGGTCTCCCATTATACTGGTAGCACTGTTGTAAAAGATGAGAGCTAAAAAGTGACAGTTATTATAGGGCATTGTAGGACATAGGAAAGACATGTCCATCTTCTTTAAGGGGGAGGGGAAACCATTAGAGGGTTTTGAGCAAGGAATAGGCATGCTTTATGCTTTTTAACAATAATAGGATCAGTCTGATCGCTGTTCTAGAGACTGTTTGAGGACAAGGGTTGCTGTTGTTAAGTGCCAACAAGTCGGTTCTGAATCACAGTGACCCTTTATATGGTTTCCAAGGAGTGGCTGGTGACTTTTAACCATCAACCTTGTGGTTCAAACTGACCTTGTGGTCCAGTGCTTTATCCTACAGTACCACACCAGGACTCCTGAGGACAAGAGTAGAATTAGGCAAGCTGGAAGCACTGCATTGCAATAAGGCAGGTAGAAGTGATCATTAGCTTGGATAGCAGTACATATAGTAAGATGAGGTTAGACACCAGAGAATTTTCTATTATATTGAATGCAGAACACTCCAAAGTGTGGTTGAAGCATCTATAGGAATTCTGCTGAAATTCATTGAAATGCAGAAGATGGAGGAGAATGGACTTAGGTTGAAATAAGTTTAGTTTTGTACATGTTATATTTGAGGTGTATACTGAGCATCCAAATGGAGGCTTAAGAAGGCTGTTTAATATATCTCTATTTCAGGGATTAGATCCTGGAAGAAGGTAACATTTGGAGTGTCCTCAGCACATAATTAAGGAGAGCTGGTGGTGCAGTTGGTTATGCACTGGGCTTTCTGCTCCTAGAATGGGAAACCTGGAACTGACTTCATGGCAACTAACAACAACATGTAATTGGTCTTTACTTCCATGAGACTGACTTGATACCATCACCCAGGAGTGAGTATTGGCTGGAAGGCAGAGACTGGGAACAGAGGGGCCATGAGAAGAACTGTGGTGACCGCTGTAATGTTCTACCTCCCTAACACTTGGTGGTCATCGAGTATAAGTTTGTATAGAAGGAAAAACAACATTATTAACTTAAAATGTCCTGTTTGTTCTAGGTTTGGTTATTACAGCAAAACGAGTATTAATTACTGTGAGAAAAGTCAGATTTAAAGTGTATTCCCTCCTATACATGCATAACTCATTATTTAAGTAGACAAATGACACTATAATTAATATAAATTGGAGATGTAATAATTTAAAGAAATAATTTGAAATCAGTGATCCCAATATAATAGTATGCCATCAATTTTCTCAAAGAGTGCTCCACCTCCAATTTCTTATT
>NW_006408978.1:542174-543693 GCF_000296735.1 Chrysochloris asiatica
TGAAATGAGAACTTTGAAAAAATTAAATAAAATTGATAGGGTCTCAGAACTCTACTAGTAGGAATCACTCTGGCATAGACTCTGAATACACATCACAAAGACATTTTCAGTCCTCCTTGACCTTAACCCTGTAGAAACTATGTTCCTTATGTGCCCACTTAGTGCTGCATTTTTAAATGATGGCCTTAAGGTTTCCGAGTGTTCTTTATTCTAGACCGATCAACATTTCTATTTCTTCAAACCAAAGATTCCACAAGGGTTAGAGCACGTAAGCTGAATGACCCAAAGTAGAATAATATTAGCCTACTGTGGAATATTCAAGGCACCATGTGGAAATATTCATTTCTTTTTCTAGAAGTAAGGCTAACAATTGGCACTGTAAGATCAGCACTTCACTGCAAAAGTTGGTTTGAACTGCAAGGTCATTGGTTCAGACCCTTGAAAACCCTACACAGATCACTAATAGTAGGAACCAACTTGAATGCAGTTTTAAAAAACAACAACAGCTAGAGAAGGAATGGTGTATGGGAACTGGATCTCTGAGTTTGAATACTATCTTGTCTACTCAACAGAAACACAACAAGCAGTCAATAAATGCCACCTAATTTTATTATCAGAGTCCTGGTGTGGCACTGTGGGTTAATGCATTGGACTGCAAAGTCATTTGAACCACAATGTCAGCGGTTCAAGTTCACCAGCTGCTCCTAGGAAACCATATACAGGGTCAATATGGGTCTCAACCAACTCGATGGCACTTAATAACAACAACAATTTTATTATCTGTCTATGTCTCATGTCTTCTCAGACCACAATGTTATCAAGTTAGAAATCAACAATAGGAAGACCAAGGAAATAAAGTCAAATACATGGAAACTGAATAAAACCCTGCTGAGAAGTGACTGGGTACTAGAAGAAATTAAATGTGAACTCACAAAATTCCTAGAAACAAATGAGTATGAAAACACAACATATCAAAATCTTTGGGATTTTTGAGAGGAGTTGAGAGGATAATTTATTGCAATAAATGCACACATACAAAGAGAAAAGAGAATCAAAATTAATACATTAACACACTATCTACAACAATTAGAAACAGACCAACAGAAGGAACCTACAGTCACCAAAAGAAAACAAATAATAAAAAATAGAGCAGAAATAAATGAGATACAAAACAGAACAACTATAGAAAGAATCAAAAGGACAAGAAGCTGCTTCTTTGAAAGGATTAACAAAATTGACAGACCACTGGCAAAACTAACAAAAGAAAAGAGGGAGAAGACACAAATAACATGCTTTAGAAACCACATGGGCGTTGTCACAATGGAACCAAAGGAAATCAAGAGGATAATAACAGAATACCATGAAAAGTTGCACCCCAGTAAATTTGAAACCTTAGAAGTGATGGTGGATATATTTTTAGAAAAACACGACCTACCTAAACTTACACAGATTGAAGTAGAAAACCTTAACAGACCCATAACAAAAGAAGGAATTGATCAGGTCATCAAAAAACTCCCAA
>NW_006408978.1:547488-554044 GCF_000296735.1 Chrysochloris asiatica
ATTTCTCATGTCAGAAGGTTCTGGATGGGGATTAGGATTTCACTCAAGGCCTTATACCCTACAAAGGCTCTGCAAAAAGCCTCTTTCACTTGGCAAGTTCTAGCACCTCTTTTAGGTATTCTAATCAGTTATAGGCTGAAGGTGGGCTTACCAGTTTTCTGTAATCATGTTTCTATCCCACTCAAGTGCTTATTTTACAATAATAGGCAAGGGGAACAACTATTCATAAGACAGTCAAACATCTTAACATTATTTCACCTCTTTTACCCATTCAAACTATGCCTCACTCCCTGTATCACAGAGCCCTTTTGCTCCAAGGTTGAGTATTCATCACTATTTACCTCTGTCCCAATTAGACCATGCAAGCCTGCCTAAGTGTTCTCCTATCTACCTTGTTCTTATGTCCTCCTCCCCCTTCTTGTGAATTGCTCACCCCAACACCTGAACGTTATGTGTCTATCCCTTACCTTGTACTCTACCATCCCCTCCTTCCACCCCCAACTCCCACTCCCCCATAACCAACAAATATTTTTTTCCTTTTTTTCATTTTTCTTCCTTTTAGTATGGGTATCTTTTCCTAAACTTTTATAATAATGGTCTTATGCAATATTTCTCTTTCAGTGACTGACTAATTTCACTCAGCATAATGTTCTCAATGTTCATCCATGTTAGGTGGTGGCTTACAGCTTCCTTGTTATTCTTAAGGTAGCATAATATTCCATTGTGTGGCTGTACCAAAGTTTGTTTATGCATTCTTCCATTGATGGGCACGTACTCTGTCTTCATATGTTTGCTATTGTAAATAGTGCTGCTATGAACATTGGTGTACATATATCTACTCGTGTTATAGCTTGTATTTCTTGTGGATATATACCAAGTAGGGGAATGCTAGATAAGAAGAGATTTCTATTTCCAACTTTCTGAGGAAGTGCCATACTGGTTTCTATAGTGGTTGGAAGCTTTTGCAATCCCACCATCAATGTAGGAGAGTCCCAGTCTCTCCACATCCAAGCCAGCATTTATTGTCATCTGCTTTTTTCAACTTTGCTGTTATTACTGGTGTGAGATTATATCTCATTGTTGTTTTTATTTGCTTCTCTCTAATGGCTAATGATTGTGAATATTTCTTCATATGTTTGTTGACTGCCTGAATATCTTCCTTGGTGAAGTGTGTGTTCATGTCCTGTGCTCATCTTTTAATTGGGTATTTGTCTTTTTCTTGTAGTGGTGTTGTAGTTTCCTGTATATTTTAGAAATAAGTCCCTTGTCTGATATGTCATTGCAAAAGATATTTTCCCATTCTGTGGGATCCCTTTTTACTCTTTTGGTGAAGTCTTTTGATACACATAAGTTTCTAATTTTTAGTATGTCCCAATCATTTATTTTGTTTGTGCAATTCCCCCCCTAGGATATTCTTGATGTCATTCCACAACTCTTCTGACCTTCAGTCACTAATGTCTAACACATCAAATCTATTTTGACATGGTGTCTTAATTCAGGTGGAATATGTTCTAGGTCATAATTTGGCTCTTGTGGACTTGTTTTAATTTTCTTCACCTTCAACCTGCACTTGCATATGAGCAATTAATGAGCTCTTCCACAGTCTTTCCCTGACCTTGTTCTTGCTTATTCTATGGAACTTTTCCACTGTTTCTTCCCACAGATGTAATCAATTTGATATGTGTATTCCACCTGGTGAGATGCATGTGTGCAACCATCTTTTATATTGTTTTAAAAAGGTATTTGCAATGAAGGAATTATTGTTCTTGCAACATTCTATCTTGTGATCTCCAGTATCATTTCTATGACAAGGTCAAATTTTCCAATTACTGTTTCCCCCTGTTTTGTTCCAAACCTTTTTCATTCCAATCACCAGTAGATATCAATGCATCTTGATTGCATATTTGATAAATTTCATACTGAAGAATTTGGTAGAATTTTTCAATTTGATAATTACTAGCTTTAGTGGTTGGTTCATATTTTGAATAATGGTAGTATTAACCGAAGTTCCCGGTTGTTGAGTGCCATCAAGTTAGTTTTCATTCATAGCAAGCCTGTATAGTATTTTCAAGGAGTGGCTGGTAGGTTTGAACCAGTGGCATGTGGTTAGCAGTCCAGTGCTGATTGTTCAGTGCCATACCAGGACTAGGTTCTTCCTTGTGGTTGCATGGATTTTATCATATCACAGATAGCAGTACTCTTTAAGATAGATATTGAAATGGTCTTTTGGATGATGAATATGATACCATTCCTTTTCAATATGTCATTCCTGGCATAGTAAGCCATATCATTGTCAGGTTCAAAATGGCTGATATCAATTCATTTCCGCTCACTAATGCCAATGTGTTCCATTTCTTTTTTTTTTTTTTTTTACAACTTTCAATTTTCCTAGATTCAGACTTCATTCATTCCAAATTCTGAAAATTAATGGATGTTTACATCTGTTTCTCTTTATTTTAGTTGTACCCCATCAGCAAATGATGTCTCAAAAGCTTTATTCCATTATTGTCATCACAGTCAACTCTCCTTTGAGGAGGTAGCTCTTCCCAGTCATTTTTTGTGTACCTTCCAACTTGAGGTACTCATCTACTGACAGTATGTTTTACAATATTCTGGTGCTATTCACAGTGTTTCAATATTCAATATTGTGTTGCCATCTGATAGTGTTCCACTGCTATTCATAAGGTTTTCAGTGGCTAAACATCTGAAGTTGTCCACCTCTCCTTCTTCCTGGCTTGTGTTAGTCTGGAAGCTCAACTGAAACCTGTCAATCATGAATGACCTTACTGATATTTAGATTGTAGGTGGCATAGCTTCCAGCATCATAGCAACACTCAAGACACCACAGTATGACATACTGACAGATGAATGATTGTTATTAAAAGTGAAATGGTATAATTTGCTTGGAGGTAGACTATGATAAATAAAGATGTATATGATAAACCCTAAATTAACAAAGTTATTGTTAAGTGCTGCCATGTCCGTTGCAACTCATAGTAACCCTGTACAAGGTTTTTGAGGAGCATTGGTAGGTTTGAACTGCAGACCGTGTGGTTCACAGTCCAGAGCTTACATACAGATCTTATAGCATCACACCAGGAATACACTTAACAAAGTAGTGATAGATACTAAGTCAATAAAATAGATATATAAAGTGTGTAATTGAAAATGTTTTTCCTTTAAATTGTAACTATCACAACATTACACATTATAATTCCAGAATGCCTTTCTTTTGATTTATGGAAGAGCTTATTTTGTAAAAAGAATTGAAAATAGCCTGTGGAAATGGAGAGTAGAGGAAGCTATGAAAAGCTTGATTTTACACTAGTCTTAAGGTCTCTGCTGAAGATTAGTTGAAAACAAGAGCTTGTCTTCAATAGGAAGTATAAGACCTAAGTTGGCAACTCAGTTCTTTCACTATTTTTGGCAGATTGAAAAGTTAAATATCGGGGCTCCTTTCCAACATCCAACTCTGTCTGTATGAGGGCCTACAGGAGGTTGGCTTCCAGAAGGAGGTTCCACCTAAATTATAATTCGACTTAATAACTAAGCTGTGTTCATTAGACTAAATATAACATTCTATTTAAATAGCATAATTTTAAAAACAAGAAGTGGATGTTATCTATCTACATATTCCAATAAATTCTTGGAAGATATAACATACATGCAAGAACAGTAGCTGATAAACCCTACAACGTTCAATAGACTCCTGTGAACCCAGATGGAGACCTGGTTGGCCAGCAGTGTGCCAAGTCCAGGGGACTCTTGGACCCAGAGTCAGCGACACAGCTACAGAGGACTAGAGTGGAGAGTGAAGCATTCAGCTGATAAGAAGAGAGGGCACATTCATAAGTATACCCACACTTGCAGATAATACCCACTTGACCTGGCTTCAATGGATGGAAGATCAGAGCTCAACCAGAATAAGAAAGAAGAGGGCAAAAAGAATAATCTGATACAATTTGATGAAATTGACATATACCTATGGAAGCAGTAGCTCAAAAGACAGAACAAATCTTCATAGTGAGGATCATTCCTACCCCTTCCACACAGGGAGAGGACATGGATGGGCAACTTGGACATTAGATACCCAGAATGGGGGGGGGGGGGCGGTTACAGAGGCAAGAAGTGACTGGCTTACAAGCTTTCAAGAGGGAACCTAGAAATAGAGGGTGTGGAGTAAGGTAGAATCTCCACTGAGTAGTATCCATTCTGCCTAGTCGGGGTTGATGAAAGGAGATGCGGATAGATCTCTTGCGATACAATAGCAAATAATTGTTATCAGGACTGATTGTAAGGGCTGGAAATGTAAAGGTAGACATTTTGGCGCAACGTGAGGGGAGTGATTAACCTTGCAGTCTAGCAGCAGAGGTCCCTGGGACCATCAAAGGAGAAGAGCAGAAAATGGAACCCTACCCAGAGAAGCACTGATGTGAGATGGAGGCAGAGATGATGACATGGGGAGATGGAGCTGCTGGGGACTTTGGACCCAGAGAGGGAGAGGGGCTGTATGCGGACGACCAGGGGACAGGCTTGCGGGGTATACCCTTTGGTTGATGAATGATGCATGGAAGGGATTGTAACCATGGCAAGGAAACAATATGCAACGGGATCAATGTGAAGCTGATGTCCTCCAATGTAAACTACCACGTAATTCACAGTGGAAGTATCCACAGTGATTTTCTTGCAATAGGGGATCAAGTTGGTCTGACTGGAAAAGAACCAAGACCAATACTACTTCAATAAAGAATTAGATAAAGTGCAAATCAGAGGTAGAACAGAAATATTGTTGTTGTTGTTAAGTGCTGTGGAGTCGGTTCTGACTCATAGTGCCCCTGTATATGGTTTCTGAGGAGTGACTGGGGAGCTTGAGCCAGCAACCTTGTGATTCAAATGACCTTGTGGCCCAGTGCTTTATCCTCCAGCACTACACCAGGATTCCAGGACAGAAATACAAGTTATTGATTATTGGTCTTGAAATGTGCAAAGATCTGGAGTTAGAAAAACAAAAGGAAAGAACACATTTAGCATTTCTCAACTTGAAAGAATTGAAGAAATTAATTCAAGACTTGACCTGAAATATTGACTAATTCAATGGACAAAATGGAGTCCTAGTATGGCACTGTAGCAGAAAACACTGGACCACAAAGTTGACTTGAACCAATAGGTTTGCGGTTCAAGCCCACACCTCAGAAATCCCATGAAGAGTCGCTATGAGTTGGGACTGACTCAATGGCATGGACAAAATGGACTCCTGGTGTGACACTATAGCATAAGCACTGGACTGCTAACCACAAGGTCCATGGTTCAAATCCACCACCTGCTATTTGGAATCTCTATACAAGTTCACTATGAGTTAGAACTGACTGGATGGCACTGAACAACAACAACATGAGGAAAACATTGAATGATGCAGAGAGTAGCAAAATAAATGGAAGGAATACACCGACAATGGAACAACAATGGAATCCTTAAAGACCTTTTGTTGTTGTTGTTGTTCTTGACTGATGAGTGTTTATTCCCAAGTCATGACAACATACAAAATACAAAAGAGGCATTCCTTTATGAGTAACAATATTTTTAGAAGGAAATAGAAGAGATAATGTGAGTCACCTAGAGAAAAACTCTACACAATCTAACATTTGACAGAGGGCTCCTCTAATATTCCGTTGGGTAAATCTGAAACTAAAAGATCTCTTTAAAATGATGAAGTACTAAGATTTCATGTTGAAGATGAAAGTGTACCTGATTCAAGCTATGGCATTTTCAATCACCTCATACACATGTAAAAGCTAGATAATGAACATGGAAGACTGAAGAAGAATTGGTGCATTTGAATTATTATGAAGAGTATTAAATATTCCATGGGTTGTCAGAAATTAATAAATCAGTCCTGGAAGAAGTACATGCAGAATGGGTCTTAGAAGTGAGGATGACAAGACTTTATCTCATGTGCTTTAGACATATTATCAGGAGGGACCAGTCTCTGAATAAGGATATCATGCTTGGTGAAGTAGCGGGTTTGCAAAAAATAGGGAGAACTTTAATGAGATGGATTGACACAGTGAGTGCAATAATAAGTCCAAAGATAGCAGAATGGGGTAGGGCTGGGCTGTATTTCATTCTGTACATAGGATTGCTATGAGTTAGCTCCTACTGGTTGGCACCAAACAGCAGCCAACAGTATTTAGAAGCAAGGATGCTGAGACTTTGGCTTGCGTAATTTGGACAGGTTATCAGGAAAGACTAGAAAAAAAAAAAAATCATTGTTGAAAAAGTAGATGATTAGAGGAAAAAGAAAACCCTTCAATGAGAAAGATGGGTATAATAGCCCCAAAAATGGACTCAAGTTTATCAAGAATCATGGAGATGGTTAGGAACAAAAGGACAATGTTTCATTCTGCTATACAAGAGATCACTACAAGTTACAGCTAATTTGAAGGAAACTCATAATAAAAACAACAAGCATCCAGTCTAATGGTAAACTCATGGCCACTTAACATTAAATTAAAACATCTGCACAAATAGGAGTCTCTGTAAGGCTTTGTATTCCTTA
>NW_006408978.1:555011-560979 GCF_000296735.1 Chrysochloris asiatica
AAAAAAAAAAAAAAAGAGAGAGAGGCGAGAGAGAGAGAGATTGGGACCTTTAAAATGTTTTTATTTATCAAAATTAAAAAGTCTACAGAAGGGTTTGCAAAAACAGTTAGGAAACAAACAAACATCTCCTAAAATGTAGAGCAAATAGATTAGCACATTGTAAAGGTGAGATTTAACCTGAAAATCAATCAGATACTCTCAGAAGAAGTGAATGAAAACAGGAAAAGGGAGAAACCATCATTGTGCTTGGAAGATGCTCAGCAAATATTTGGAAAATGAGAATATTGTCAGTGTCTTGAGTTGTCCATCTTTAACAACTTTCAAAATTGGATAAATCCCTGGATCTGTATGGGTTAGAGTTCCTTCTGTATAATGAGATCCTGGTACATTGTATGAGTTTTATGTTTTGCATTTATTTCAACTGCCTCTTTTAATTCAAAGATTGCTATAAAACAAGATTGCTGGTGGCATAATGGGTTATGTGTTATACTGCTACGAATAAAGTCAGCAGTTTGAACCTGCCAGCCACTCTGCAGGAGAAAGATGAGACTTACTGTTCCCATAAAGATTTATAGCCTCACAAATCCTACACAGGATTGCTATAAGAACTGACTCCATGGCACAAAACAAAACAGCAACATGGAACATTATCATTGCTATTGAATTTAGTATGAATGACTGACCTCATCCTATGTGTGTGCTAATGGCTCCAAGTCCATTTAAGGGAATGCACTGTGTTACTTTGTATTTTAAAAAATGTTCATGAATATGGTAAGTCTTAGAGTATATTGGTCATTTGATTATTTACTGATTACTTGTTGGTGCATGCCTTCGAGTTGGTTTTTTACTCATAATGACCCTGTATAGAGTTTCCAAGGAGCAGCTGGTGGTTTGAACCACCAACCTTATAGTCTAGTGCCACACCAGAACACAGCACCACACCAGAACACTGGCTACTTAGTTTCATAAAATGATAAGAGAGTTGTTACATGATAGACATTCTGTTCCTGTCAATTGCTTCTGCTATTTGTCTTCTGGGCTCATTTAGAAATGAATAGAATTTAACATACTACAGACTACTGATTTTAGGCATCTTTGACAAGTGTAAGAGCTTGGATGGTACAATAGTTAAGTGCTCAAATGTGAATGGACATGTTGGTGATTTGAACCTATTAGCCACTCCAAGGGAGAAAGATGTAGCAGTCTGTTTCCTTAAAGATTTGTTATTAGATGCTGTTGAGTTTGTTCAGACTCAGGGATCCTATGCCCAACACAGGCCCAGTCCTGTCTCATACTCATAATTCCAGCCTGTTGTTGTAGTCACTGTATCAATCTGTCCTAATGAAGGTCTTCCTCTTTTGCTGAATCCTTTGTCAAGCATGATATCCTTCTCCAGGGGCACATCCATTTAGATAACATGATCAAATTACATGAGGTGAAGTCTCACCATCCTTGATTCCAAAAATCTTAGCTGCTACCAGGCAGTGTTTCATTCTGCTGTGCATAAGGTCACTATGAGTTGGTACCGACTTGATGGCATCTAACAACAACAAACCTAATGACAATGTAGGATAAAACATTGGAATGAAGAGTCAGTTCGAACCACAAGGCCGGTGGTTCAAACTCATCAGCCGCTCCTTGGAAACCTTATACAGGGTCACTGTGAGTCAGAACCAACACAACGGCATTTAACAACAACAACCACCTGATAATCAGTGATTTGATCCCACCATCTTCCTACTCCATAGCAGACATAAGTGACTGCCTGCTTCCATGAAGATTCCAGCCTTGGAAACTCAGTGGGGCAGTTCTCCTCTGTCCTACAGAGTCACTATGAGTTGGAAGCAACTGGAAGGCAACAGGTCTAGTTTTTGGCATGGAGAGTGCTTCCTAAGATATGGGAAGATATATAATGTCAACCATCATATTTTTCTCCAAATTTAAATTGAAGACAGTTGAGGACAGGATTAAAAAACTGTTCATGAATATGGTGAGTCTTAGAGTATATGGTGAGTCTTAGAATTCAGCTAGCTTTCCCCCACATCATATATTTTGGGAACCTAGGAGGAACTTCTTCTCCCATAAAGATTTACAGCCTCAGAAACCCTATACAGGATCACTATGAGTCAGAACCGACTGCATGGCACACCACCACCAACAACAACAGGAGGAACTTTGAATCCTTGGATGGCACTGTAAGATAAGCACTGGCTGCTAACCACAAGATCAGTGGCTGAAACCCACCAGCTGCTCCTTGGAAACTCTGCTCAGAGTCACTGTGAGTTGGCACTAACTCAACAACACTTACCAACAACAACAGGAGAGGCTTAAGAGGTCAGGTAATGTTTCAATATCCCCATGTTAGAGATCTGGAAATCAATTCATTCCCTGTTGGTAACATTTGTTCTTTAGCATAGCCAAATCTTGGTTATGCTTTTTATAAGTCATTTATTATCACCTTGTAATCTATCATTTGCTGGAATTATCTTGCTTACTGTCTCCCCTCCAATCCTAATCCACCACCCCAAAGACTTCCTCTGCCCTTGCCCAAGAAGATGAAAATCTTCTTTGTCTTAGTTACCTACAGTATTACCACCATTTCACAAAATACCTGAATATTTCACATAGAGGGACTCAGTAAGCCTGTGTCAAATGGAAGGATGATCATTGTAGAACCACTCTGGTGGGGACTTCTAGTTTAGTTATAAGGATTCAGTCCTCTTCCCTCCCTCCATATTCCTACTCTTCCGTAGTCCCAGGGATTTCTCAGTGGAACTCCAGGACACCCAGGTCCTATGGCTAGAGTTCTTTAATCCTCGGCCCCTTCAGACCATGATTGTTCATTAAGGTTGGTACTGCCAGATACTAATCAGTCCTAAGAGACAGGGGATACAGTGCTGGGGACCAGACTTGTTGAAGGGACCACAGTCACATACCCATGCTTCTCTCTATGACAGTCTACTCTATGCTATAGATGAGACGATGTGTACAAGTTCATGCATATGCACATATCATTATTATTTATAATGATGATGATTTGGTCAATGGGAATTTTAAATTCAATTGCCTCTACACCTAGAATTAGAGCAGAAAGTGACCTTAGAATCACCCAGAGCAGTCTCCTACTCCATTTACCTTCTGACCGTCCACTTCTGGGAACTATAATGATGACTTATTTCAACAACAGTAGGGCAGAGCCCTTCTCCTGCTCTCTGGCCTATCTGGAAAGAGGCACTGATGACTATTTTGGGAGCTTGAGAGAAGGGGTCATTTAAATTACAGAGGTGGATGTGACCACAGAGAAAATGAAAGCATGAGTTGATGGTGGGGGTAGTCAGAAAGAGAGAGGAGAGGGAGAAAGAAGCTGAAGCCTTGGAGCAAGCCCTAGAGAGAGTGTTTAAGGAACTTGCTAAATTGAGGGCTCCTCTTTGCCACCCCACTATCCTCCAAGCAGACCGTGGTATATGGACCCAGAGGCAAAGTTAAGAATAGTAAGAAAGGCTAAGGAAGGTGAAAAAGGCAAAATGAAGAATCAGCAGGGATTTTCTGAACTAAAGATATGGTTGGATTTTTTACATCTCAGGGGATGCTCTCTGTGAAACCTCTCTTTGAAGGGCCAGGAAATTGCAGATGACCCTTTATTTGCTTACCAAAGAAAGTCCAAGACAATGAGACTCAGAGATTTTTCATGTGTTAGCTAAATAAGGAATATCTAGCCATTGCTATTTTCTTGGCGGCTGCTTTTCTAGCCCTAACCATGTACCCATGTACCATACCTGATGGATGATTTTATATGTGCTCACGCAGGGACAGTTTTTATTCCATACAGGATGTTGTTGCTAATGGCTTTTATTTTCTCTGATGATAATGCCTTAGTATTCCTAATTATTAGTAAGGATAATGGCTAGCAACCAATGATCAGCATGTTGTACACACTATAAGTCACCCTTTCCCATATAAACTTCACAAATATCTAATGAGGTAGATGGTTTACCTGTCATTGTTTTCAGAGGAGAAAATTGAGACTTGGAGAAGCTAAGTGATTTCATAGCTGTTTAGATCCCATAGCTACTAGGTAGAAGAACTGGGACTTGCGCTTTGAAAGATGCTATCTTGACATACACCACCAGTCATGGATCCAGAAATGGGAATTCTAGGCACAATGCATGAGTACATCCCACATTTCAGAAGTATGTGAACACCCAGTTGGATGATATGTAAGACGGAATTCCACGGCATTTAACAACAACAACAGAGAAGGAAAATTGGATGCAAGAAAGATTATAATGAGAGAGGGTGGGAACCTAAACTAAGGCAATGACTGAGGGAATGGAGAAGAAACAGAACAAATGGATATATCTTGAGAAGGTAGGCTAAACCAAACTTATTAGATAGGGGAGAATAGGGAAGAAGAGAATGCAGTCTAATCCCCAGGGTTTCAAGGTGGAGGGTAAGGGGACTAGTGATCACCTTTAAGTGATACGTGCTGTTTTGAAACAAAGTGCAATGGGTTGTAGAAGGGCCTGAAGATCAAATTCTGAAAATCAGTCAAAGAAACACTATTCAGTGAAGCATCCACCTGATATGAAGTGAGGGGAGATGCACAACAGTACCCAAACTTGCAGGTGGCACCCATTTGACCTAGCCTTGATGGCTTTATGACCAGAACTCGACTAGAGGAAGATAAAAAAACTATTCTTGGATAAGGGAAATGAGTGTAAATCGCTACAATTTTATTAACTTGACTTATACTTATGGAACTAGGTTCCATTTGGAACATGGGGGGTCGGGGAGCTTGGATGTTAACCACCTAAACAGCACTGAAGACAGAAACATGTGATTTAGTTCTGAGTACAGCAAAAGTAGGGAGACCTTTATGTTCAAAATGAGCAATTATGGTATCAATAGATACCACTTGCAGGCTATTTTCACAAAATGTCCACATCTCTCAAACTGCTTCCAGTTTTTCAAGCACAAACCAAGGTGTGAAACCATGAAAAACCAAACACCTTTGTGACATAAGTAAACAACTTGTTCTACCTTAAATGAAACCAAGTGAAAGGTTAAAAATAATCACACTGTGTATTCCTCAAAGATCCACAGCAGGTAAAATGCATTTTGTCATAGTAGGGTGGCAGTGAAGTGTTCAAAAGCACCATAAAAGTACAATTCTCCAAAAAGTAATGCAGGTGTCTAGGTCAAATGCAAATAAAGAATTATGCAAATTGAGCTATACTTGACTACAAAATCAGATGCTTAAAAACATTTTGGGAAAGTGAAGTTTTAGTCTCACAAAATTCACTGGGTCCTCATTACGATGCATTTCTCATTTATGCCATTCATTCAACGCACTAAATGCATGATAGAGCTCCTGTTAAGTAGATTTAGAAGCTGATTATGCTGCATTAAATGTATTCAATTTTAGCAAGATTTTTTTTTTTTCCTTTAAAAGGATTACTAAACCAAAAAAAGTAGAAAGAGATGGAAATACGCTTTTGATGATGCTTTACAAGATTAGAAAGAATGGCTTTATGGTATCACATAAGAACATACATCCTCACTTATCTGGTTTAAATAACTAAATAATACAATTCAATTTTGTTAATTGGTTTTACTCTGTACTTGACACCTCTGTACACATGATGAGTTCATCCCCTGAGATTGCATTTCCTTTAAAAGATTTCTCTTCTACTTATGGATTTATGCTTTCCCTCCTTAGAATGTATAGAATAGGCAACGTTTAAGGAAAACTGAAAATCAGAAAGGACACCATTGTAGGTATTAAAATTCAGGTGCTATTCTAACACATTGGTTGTTGTTGTTATTGTCAGGTGCCATCGAGTTGGAACCGACTCATAACGACCCCATGCACAGCAGAACGAAACAATGCTTGATCCTGGGCCAACCTCACCACCTCTGCCACCCCCGAGTCCATCAATGATGCCACCTGGCCGATCCATCTCGTTGG
>NW_006408978.1:561244-563458 GCF_000296735.1 Chrysochloris asiatica
GCGCACCCTAATCCTCAAGCTGACATCTCTGCTCTTCATTGGTATTTAAGTAAAATTTCATTTGAAAAAGGGGTCATAGCAGAATGAGTCCAATCAAGAATCAGATTGAAGAGAAAAATTTAACACAAAAATTACTATGATAAAACCAAACTCACTGTTGTCGAGTCTATTCTGACTCATAGCGATCTTTGTATAGGGTTTCTGAGCCTCATTTTTCTCCTGTATGATAAAAAAGTAACTATACGAATTGGGCTGTTAATGTCACTGTCAGCAGTTCAAAACTACCAGCTGTTCCACAGGAAAAAGATAAGGCTTTCTGTTCCTATAAAGATTTACAACCTCGGAAACCCTATGCAGGGTCATTATGAGTCGGAACCGACTCCACGGCATGTAACAACAACAACAACATAAAGCATAAGGAAGCTCAGCATGGTATCCTAGGACAGAGGACAAGTACCCAGGGATGGACAAATGTGGAAAGGGGTCAGATCTTATTGAAGATGTTATGTTCTGTCCATTGAATAGATAGATATTCACTGGTTGAGCCAGACTGGAGTTAGTCTATAGTTGATCAGTAAACAACCCTCTGAGTGTAGATAGGGGAAAAGGGAAACTGGCTGTGTAGCTCTGTAGTTGGGGTCTGCCAGTGGTGGCAGAGGCCTTGACACTAGGAACAGCTTGGGGCTCTGCATGTAGAATGATGGCTTGATGTGCAACCTTCCTGGCCTCTGGCAAGTGTGTCCAGACCTGCAAGGACCTGCTAGGAGAATCCAGGTGGGTCACCACTACCCATATGCAGGCTCTGTGATGCTCTGGCTCCCACTAGGAGGCCTGTGAAAAGATTTTCCCAAGCCAAGGCTACAGTTACAGAGGGTCTGCTTTCTACCTACAGGAGGTCCTGCACATATACCTCTCACCCTCTTCCTACACACTTGCCAGCACTGGATATTGTAGGAAACCTCTTGTTCTTGCCATGTACCTCCAGAACCTTGTACAGAGAAAGCAAACTCTCACTTTCATAATTCTCACAGTAAATCATTCTAACTTTAAAGGAGAACTCTTTAAAGGGATCCTCTTGTTGATCACAGAGCTTGTACTGATGGGCGCCTTTGAAGCTGAGAGTAACACTGGTAACCAGAGAAGAGGTCCAGGCATGAAAAAGCAAGTGAAAATAAAAACAACCTTCTCAAAGGAATGGAGTTAAGTTTACTATTGGTGCAGTGCTGATCTTGGACCTTTGTCCTGGTATCTATGTTTATCAGTAGATAAACTGTCCTCCTCACCCACCACCTTGTACCTTGCTGTCATAACTGGATTTCTGTATTTGCACTTTCTGAATCTATTTCACAAGCTTCCTAATCTCTTATTCCTAGGATGGTGTTCACTTCTGCTGTTTTTCTCATCCTCTATGAGCTCCAGCTCAGTATCTCAGGCCATCATGCTTGCTGATGGTCTTCTCAGAGGTGGCCTATTTACTGACCAGCTTAGGTTCCTGTGGGTCACTGCCACTTCTCACTACTGCCTGTCCCCTGTTCCAGGAGAAAGCCCAGATCTAGGCATTAATATCTGTCACAGGTCTGTTATCAGAAATAAATGGAAAAATAATATAAAATCTGTAATCTAATATATGCTTGCCACATTTCTCTCCCTTTCACTGCCATTGAGTTGATTTCAAGGTTTTCCAAGGCTGTCAATCTTTACAGGAACAGAAGCCTCCTTTTTCTTATGTGGAGGAGTTGGTGAATTCCAACTGCTGCACTTGTGATTAGCAGGCCAACTTGTAACCAACCTACTATACCATCGGAACTTTATATGTTTCGTACCTTATTGTTGTTGTTGTTGTTGTTAAGTGCCATTGAGAGTCAGTTCTACTCATAGAGACCCTCCCTGTTTAGTGTTTCCGAGCCTTTACAGTTTTTTTTGTTGTTGTTGTTGTTAGGTGCCATCGAGTTGGTACCGACTCATAGCGACCTTATGCACAGCAGAACAAAACATTGCCTGATCCTGGGCCAACCTCACTAAAGTTGCCACACTTGAGTCCATCGATGCTGCCACTTGGCCAATCCATCTTGTTTGGGATCTTCCTCTTTTTCTCTGATCCTCCACCTTACCAAACATATTTTTCTCCAGCGACTGGTCCCTCCTGACAATATATCCAAAGTATGAGAGACAAAGTTTGTCCAACTTGGCCTCCAAGGAGCACTCTCGCTGCAC
>NW_006408978.1:568257-570538 GCF_000296735.1 Chrysochloris asiatica
GTTTCAATATTCAATAATCTAGTGCTAACGGTGTTCCACTGTTCTTCATAAGATTTTCACTGACTAAATATTCAGAAATAGTCCATCTTTCCTCCTTCCTAGTCTGTCTTTGTTTGGAAGCTCAGTTGGAAGCTGTCTACAGTGGGTGATCCTGTTGTTATTTAAATACCCAAAGCATAGCAACCTGAATCACAGCAACACACAAACTACAACAGTATGGCAAACTGACAGACTAGTAGTGGAAGTGCTCTATATAGAGACCACTTTTTCTTGGACCCACCATGACATTTGGTTCCATAGATAAATCCTCCAAAGCAGAACACCATTCCTTCCTTTTTTCCCGAAATCCCTACACACATGTATTTAATGTCTAGATTGGTCTAGATCCATACAGATCTTGTTGTTTCTAGTGAAATCCCACAGTCCACCAGAGGAAATTTGCACAGAGGGGCATCTGAAGAGAATACAAAGGATGTTGGCTATGGGCTATAGATTATTTTAGTTTAATAGGGAAACATCACAAAATAAAAGCATATTATCTCCCAAATTGATAGACATATTAAGTAATTTTTATAAATTCAAAGAGCAAATTAATTGTAAGCATTGACTCTAATCAGACTTCTAGTATAATATTGGTTGGAAGAAATAAGAGAGAGAAAAATGAAGGGACAGTAAAAGGGAGAGGGATGGAAGAGAGAATAAATGAAAGAGGGAGGAGGGAAGAGAAGAATAAGGTAAAACATTGACTCCCCCCTCAAAAAAAAAAAAGAAAAAAGCTTGTTTTTAATACTGCTTTAAATATTTCTATTTCATAATATAAATGAAATATCCATTCTTATTGGAGAACTTTGTTATACATAAGAAACTCTGGTGGTGTTGTGGTGCATTGGGCTACTAACCAAAAGGATCAAAGTTTCAAAGCCCCCAGCTGTTTCTCAAAGGAAAGAACAGGTTCTCTGCTCCATAAAGATTCATAGTCTTAGAAATCCTATGTAGGGTTAGTCTGAGTCAGAACCAATTCATTGATAATATTTTGTTTTGTTTTTCATATGTTATATGTAGATTTGCATAATACAATGGGTATTTGGATTTCTTGACTGCTACTTCCACGAATGTCGATTGGGGATTCGAGCCAAATGAAGTATTTGATAACTTCCATCTTTTCTCCATTTATCATGATGTTATTTATTGGTCTAGTTGTGAGGAATTTTGTTTTATTCACACTGAAGTTCAATCTATACGAAAGGTTCTAATCTTTGATCTTCATCAGTAAGTATTTTAAGTTCTCTTTGCCTCATAGGTTTTTAATGAGTCTTCCTCCAATTCAGATGCCATATTATTCTTCATATAATATAGTATCTCAGATTATATGCTCAATGTACATATTGAATAAATATGGTGAAATAATACAACCATGACACATAACCTTCCTAATTTTAAACCACTCAATACCCCTTGTTCTGTTTGAACAACTGCCTCTTGGACAGATTCCTCATGAGCACAATTAAGTGTTGTGGAATAACCATTCTTTGCAATGTTATCCATAGCTTTCTATGATCCACACAGTCAAATGCTTTTGTATAGTCAATAAACCAAAAATAAACATTTTTATAATATTATCTGCTTTCAGCCAAGATCCATTTGACATCAGCAATGATATCCTTCATTCCACATCTTCTGAATCTCCTTAAATTTAGTTATTATATAAGAATACATTTATTCTCCTCCTTTCTTTTTTCCAAAACAAAAGTTAATGATCATCTAATTTGTGATCACCTTTGCTAAAGCCCATTTACTGTTTATAATGAAAGAGATTTGAATTAGAGGAAAGGCATCACTTAGAATAGGTACAATCAATAAACAGAAAATATTGTCCCCAGAGATTTGAGAGTAAAAATATTTCCTACATTATACATGCTACATGAAAAAATAAATCTGCCTTGAATACTCAGAGAAGGGAATAAATGGATTTAGAAGTTTTCTTGGGGGCCTTTGGCAAAGAAGATCCTATAAATACAATAATTTTCTTCACTTCTTGTATTAGATTTTCATACATATTCAAAAAGGACTATATAGCACTGTGCAATTGGTAAGAAGATCATAAAGTTAATTATAAAGAATGATATATAGAAGGAAAGAAATGATTGGCAAACACGGATTTTTTTTTCTCTCTCTCTGTGTCTTGCATAGTTTTTTATTTTATTTTATCATTGTACCCATCCATACATCCATTTATTCATTCTACTAATATATAATCATCAAGGCCATATTTTCCAACTAC
>NW_006408978.1:570638-583432 GCF_000296735.1 Chrysochloris asiatica
TCTTTTCTCCATTGATAAGAATGTTGTTTATTGATCCAGTGGTGAGGATTTTTGTTTTCTTGACATTGAGATGTAATCCATATTGAAGGCTGTGCTCTTTGATCTTCATCAGTAAATGTTTTAAGTCTTCTTCACTTTCAGCAAGCAAGGTTGTCTCAACTACATATCACAGGTTGTTAATGAGTCTTCCTCCTATCCTGATGCCACATTTTTCTTCATATAACCCAGCTTCTTGGCTTATTTGCTCAGCATACAGGTTGAATAAGTATGGTGAAAGAATACAACCTTGTCGCACACCTTTTTAAAATTTTAAACCATTCAATGTTTCCATGTTCTGTTTGAACAACTGCCTCTTGGTTCAGGCACAGATTCCTCATGAGCACAAGTAAATGTTCCGGAATACTAATACTTTGCAATGTTGTCCATAGCTTGTCATGATCCACACAATCAAAAGCCTTTGTGTAGTCAATAAAGCACAGGTAAACATTTTTCTGATATTCTCTGCTTTCAGCCAAGATCCTTACAAGCCCTAAATTCATGTCGGATTCATCCTTTCCCAAGAAACGGATCCCAATCCTGCTCTATCCCTAACTAGGTACAGGAAGCCTCTTATGGTCAATACCGAAATCATGGCCAAGGTTTCCAAAAGCAGGTATAGCAGCGTCATCAACAATGACTCTCCTTTCTGAAGCCCTTAGTTTTTAGGACTTTATAAGCATTAACTCGGTCCAACATTAAAACAGCCCTTCATGGAAATACATCAACACCTTTCAACCAATGAGGGAGGAAGCTAATGCTCAGAGGAACTAAGGAACTTGTGCAGTGTCACAGCCCTCCTAAAGAATGGGTCAAGGATTTGAGGCCATGGAGTGTGTTGTTGTTAAGTGCCTTCGAGTCGATTCCTACCCATTGTGACCCTGTATAGGGTTTCCAAGCAGTAGCTGGTGAGCTTGAACCACCGACCTTGCAGTTCAAGTGACTTTGCAGTCTGACGCATTAGCCCACAGGGCCACACCATGTAGTCAGCTCTTTATCCCAGGAACTAGAGCTGCTTCCTAACATGAGACATTGAGAGCGGAATAGGAATCCTCACTTTGAGCTGAGCTTCAGTCTCACATTGGGCATCTCCTGTAAAAGGCCCTAAACCCTCATGCTACAAAATGTATCATTTCCTCATTTGTTAAAAGGTGCTGATGTATATGCAATGTGATTTGGGGATAATGACAGTTATCACCCCCTCAACACAATATAATAACAATTAATTTGTGGATGTTGGTAAAGCACTTTGAAGAGTGATTTAGGCATCATCCCAAGTCTTACCTCTCATTGATCCTTAGCATCCTTTTTATTTCATATTGATTCAATGTTATTGATCAGCTTGATGCCCATTAATTAGGTTGTCACAGGTCTTACCATTTCTAAGCACATTTCTGCAAATCAGAGGTGTACGTGATTGTATCATAATGAATCTGTGCTTCCAACTGTCATTTTAACTGGGACTTTGAATGGTTACATTAAGTCAACCTCCAATGACACTTTGTAATACATTTATTATAGTCATTAACACATGCTGTCATAATTTATTGTGACATAGGTGTTGTCCTAGGCTTCTCCATTTGAACTTTTTAGCACACAAGTTACAATATTTTACTTATCACTGAACAAAAAGGCAGCCACTAAATGCCAAGCATGATGCCTAACATCTACATGGGATAACTATTAGTTGAATATAAGTGACTGATAAGACAATTGAGTTTATCTGTGTGGTCTCTGTTGCTATCTTGTTGCTGAGTAGACAATCAGAGGTCATTAGTAAGCAATACTTGTAATCAGCCCCATTTGCAATATCTTCCCTCTTTCTTAGACCCTATATGGACACAGCACAAGGGAAGATTTCTGAGTTTTTGCTTCTTTCTTTTCAAGAGGGAAGCAGCGATACAAAAAAGTTAGAACTCATTATGTTCCTGCTGGTACCCAGCCCAGGTCTACAAACTTTGATAATAATGTAATAATAATGTAAACATTGCAGATGAGAAAAGAGATTGATCTCCTTGCCAAGGTCACATGGCTAATGAGTGGCTAATGATACTGGATTTGAAACCAGACATTGACAGGCTCCAACACACAACATGTGTCCAAGTCAATAATCAGTCGCTACTTCCCCCATTCTCATCAGAGAAAATGTTCCAGAAAATATTTAATTGAAACCCACATGGGGTTGCCATGAATTGCAATTAACTCGATGGCAACTGGTTAATGATAGTGAGGTTCTGTAAGTAACATTACCATTTATTTTATTTTGAAACTTTATCACCAATCAAAATACAGCAGTTGATAGGCTGCTATGCTGGAAGTATGAGGACGCCTTAATGGGTAGCAGGGACTGAGTAATAATGAATAGCGGTAACTGAAAAACAAGCTGAATGTAATGAGTAGGCTAGACACATCTATACGTTCATGAGAGACAATAAAAGAGAATGGAATTAATCCCAACGAGCCCTGGTAGCTCAGTGCTTAAGTACTCTACTGCACCCAAAAAGTGAACCCACCAGGCATTCTGTGGGAGAAAAAAGTGCCAGTTGGCTTCAATAATACAGTCTTGGAAACACCCTAGGCAGTTTTACAGCTTCATTATGAGTCTCGGGTGATTTTACAACAGTGGGTTGGGGATTTAGCTCAGAAGAATTCATGGATCATAGGGAACTTAAGTCTTAAACTAAGAGACATGCATTCCTGCCTCTTATATAGTGGGCTGTTGAAGTGAAACTCAGGGAACCAATTTTACATTAAATAGTGTTGCCTGTGGAGAAGTCACATCCCTGTGTGAGTCTCCCTTAAATACAATACCCTGCATCCAACCTGGTAGCCTGTGGCCTTCTCAGAGATGCCTCTCCTTTGTTTTCTTCATCTGCTCACCCTTGGGCTGATTTTCACCCGACTCACTCACTTACCATCCTCTTTTGTGTATGATTCCAAACACCACACACTACTAGAATTCTTCAGGGCGGGGAGCCCCAAGACAAGAGCTCCTCAGCAGGTAGAATTTGTTGTGGTTACAGATGTGAAACTTTATCTTACTACCCAAGGTCCTCAGGCAAACAGCTAGAAAAGATGAAAGGAGAAGGCAGCAGCAGGGCTGTGGCTGAGGTGAAGTCCCCAGCTTTGGTCTGGATTGGAAATGATAATTTGTACCTGTGATTCCTCTCTAGATACTATCAAGGAGCAGGTAGGATGAGGGGGACATAGTGGAATGTCAGCACAAGGTGAATGTGTCTCCAGATTAGTCAGGCAAAGTAAAGCAGAATCACAAAGCAGTATCTTTGAGCTCTCAGCAACGGGAGGGACTGAACACGTGACCCATCAGGTGAAGGGCCTGAGTTACCACAGACCACACATTCACTGACGGTGATAGTAGCTCTTCCATTTATTCATCTATCATATATTTGTAAGTGCCTTTTGCTTACCAAGAACCATGTTGGGCAAAATGGATGTAGGACTGAGCAAAGCAGGCACAGGTTTAGCCTCTAGGAGTTTACACTTCAGTGGAAAGAAAAAGCTAAGACGTGATGTGCGGCCATCTGAAGAGTCCCAGTATGATGCTCTTTCCAGAAGGATTCAGCATGAAACAGAATTTCATTCTCATGAAACAGACCATTCATAAAGAACCTTTGTGGCATAGTGAGTTAGGTTTCAGGTTGCTAACCTCAAGGTTGGCAGTTCAAACCCACTAGCTGCCTGCTCCTGTAAAGATTTACAGTCTATTAATCCCCGAGATGCAGGGCTACACTGTCCTATAGGGTCTCTATGAGTCAGAATCAACTCTAAGACAATGGGTTGGGTTGGGTTTAGCTCAGCCCATTAACATACTTCCTGTTGGTTGGTTGCCTCAGAGCTCACATTTCTCCTGAAATTCTTAGTCTTGGTGAAGATTTCTAAATTGAAAGAGAAGGAGGAGAAGGAGAAGAAGATGATGAAGAAGAGAGGAAGGGGAAGAAAGAGGGGAAGGAAGGGAAGATCTAGAGTAGGAGATGGAGGAGGGAAAGAGAGGAAAGAAAATATAAACACTTTTTTCCTTCAAAGTGGGGTGAGGTGAGTGCCACAAAGCAACAGGCATTCCTCTGGTCCCCATTCTGTCCTGCAGCACTACACTGGTGATATTTTAAGCAGAATCAGCACATCTCTTTCAAATAAAGTACTGATGCTCCTTGGCCAGCCCCTTGCCATTAATTTACATCAGTACTAATGGCTGATTGAGCTTTAAAAATATCAACTCTTGGCTATCTCATGTGCCGGAGCAGAAATGTGTACCTTACAATTTTCAATAGTTGGTCACTGAGCCTTTCTTTTGAGACATTTCTGGGTGGACTTGAAACTCCAGCCTTTCTTCAACAGCCATGTACCTGGGGTCTTTGCTTACGGTCTCAGAGACTGTGGGTGGAACAGACTCCAGAGTACACAGCAGCAGCGATTGTTCCAATGAATCGAGAACCTCTCTCACTCCCTACCAGATTCTCAAGGAACTAGTCCAACTCTATTGCAGCTATTTGTTGTTGTTGTTGTTGTTGTTGTTGGCAAGTGCCATCAAGTTGACTCCAACTCATAGCAACCCTGTATAGTGTTGCCATGGTTGTAATCTTTGCAGGAGCAGAAAACCTCACCTTTCTCCTGCAAAACAACTGTGGGCTCAAACTGTCCACGTTGTGGTTCACAGTCCAATACAGAGCCACTGTGCTTCTCTTAGGGTGGTGGTGTGGAATCATGTGCTGTGGAGTCAGTTCTGACTCATAGCGACCCTGTATAAGGTTTCTGAGGCTGTAAATCTTTATGGAAGCAGAAAGCCTCATCTTTCTCCTGCAGAACAGCTGGTAGTTTCAAACTGCTGACCGTGAGATTAGCAGCCCGATTCATAAGCACTACACTACTAGAGCTCCTGTGTTTCCTTTATAGGGCATAACAATAAATATGTGAATGTATACATGTATTTTCATATTCGTATTACATATTATAAATGTATATATGGCATGAAAATCCAATATTTGAGTATACTATACATATATGTGACATGAAAATACATTATGTGAGTATATCTATACTCTTCATATTGCATTTTTATGTCCTATAGGGAGAACATAGTGACTTATATGTCTGTTTATTTCTATGTATTATTGCTATTAAGTGCTGTCAAGTTGGTTCCAACTCATAGAGACCCTGTATAGGGTTTTGGAGGAGCAGCTGGTGAGTTTGAACTGCCAACCTTGCAATTCAAACCGACCTTGAGGTTGAGTGTTTATCCTGTGATGCCACACCTGGATATATATGACATGAAAATACAATGTGTGAGTATACATATACTTAAATATTGTATTTTCAATAAAATATTACGGAGCATTTATTTAGTATTACATGTATATAGTATATAATGCTAAAATAAAATAGACATGAAACTAGTTCAATCCAAATTTCTCTCAGGTTCACACAAATATGTCAAAGAAATATGCTAAAAGTGTCCTGTCCACAGGTATTAAAATAAGTGCCCATTTAATGATCCATCCTCTGTGACAAAGCCACATGACGTTCGAAGACCGCAACCCTCCTCAAAAGAAGAAAAGAAGAAGGTCAATATTGGGTAGGCATACAGGGAAATGAACCTGGAGAAATTTAGCTCCCTAAGGGCAAAATGGCCCCTGTGAGTTAAGACTATTTTAGGGTCTTTTTATGCTACTAAACAAGAAACTGGAAGCATGAATAAGGCTGGTGGATTCTGTAGCTCCTTCCAATTGGCATGAGCTTAAGGTGGCCCAAGTGATACCATAGAGTTGTGGGAAGACAATCGGAACTGGTAATAGCATTCAGATTATGTGGCATAAAGATTAAACTACCACTAAGCAGAATCAATAATGTCGATCTTGCTTTCCTGGATTCTATTGTGTGTGACTAGAATTGTCACAAGTGTACTTCATGCAGTTCCCTGCTCGCCTAGCAGATTGTGAAAGAGTAGTTTGGATCACTGCAGATGGTGCCACCTCCAGACAGTTCCTCATTCCTTGGTCATGATCTTCAAACAGCTCAGAGCCACAGTTCCCACTCCTTCCCCCCTGAAGCAGCAGCCAGTGTTCTTTTATCAGGGATACAATGGTGGGAGAGGGAGGGCAATCAACCATCAAGTTAATCTGATTTCTAAACTCTTGTTCACTATGATGAAGATGAGGATATGTATTTTTTTAAAACTATTAATACAATTTTTTTTTAAATCCTGTGTGGCACTGTGGGTTAATGCGCCAGACTGCAAAGCCATTTGAACTACAAGGTCAGCAGTTCATGTTCACCAGCTGTTCCTCAGAAACCCTATACAGGGTTGCTATGGGTTGGAACCGACTCAATGGCACTTAACAACAACAATCATTACTGAAGTTTAATAGTACAGTCTAGAATTACAGAAATACAAATTACAAAAACTTTTAAGGTAATGTCAAGTCTGAATTCAAAATTCAATAGAAATGTCTAAAAGTGACTGTTAGTTTGCAAGGATATTGTTAACACCATGTGTGTTATGAATGGATGAAGAAAACTTTCTTCACTCCATTATGTAACATGTGAATCTCAAAAAGTTCTTTGAGGGCCCAGAGCATGCATACCTACGATCGATAGGTTTTCAAATACTCATGATCTTAATGGGTCTAGTCCTCCTTCTCCAACCTCCTCCTTTTTCTGACCATAAGGGGACATTTTGGAAGAATCAGGGGAAAATAAAAGCAATGAAAACTAGTCATTGCAGCCTAATACCCTCCCTCCCCAGTAAAATAATAATGAAGTTTGACATCTTAGGAAAATGAAGAGAAATGTTGGGCTATTTAGATATTAAGGATCAGTGTTTGTGTTCATCAAATTTCAGGGTGTGCTATTGTCATGCCCACACTAGCAACATAGTGGAAAAGTTATGCAATTACTCAGATGATTCAAGCTCCTGTCGGCATTTTCCAGGTGATTGGAGCAAATCTGTAGTCAATGTGGCATAATTACTGGGTAATTGTGGGTGTTTGGGTGCATCCTTCCACTATGAGAATACAATCTGGCCTTTATATTCCAACTGGAAACTTTATTAGATGGCTCTAAAATCATTGAAAAAGAACAGGAGACTTGAGATTCAGAAAAATATGGAATGACGGAGGGAGAGAGAAAGGAGAAAAGAGAGAAAGAAACAGGAAATCAGAGTGACAGAGAGACAGAGAGCGAGACTCTCAAAAGAGAGTAAAGAATAATAAAGCAAATGTGTTACCACTTTTTCTTCTTTGAGATCCTACCAAAGGCGCTACAGTGATTTGACTGAGTGTTTGATTGATGCTATTGTTAGCAATATACTTTCTACTACAGTTTTGCTTATGACAAAGTGAATACCTAGGAATCTCATTGACCACCCAGAGTTGAGTATTTCTTTGAGTCTAACAAGGGGTAACACACACAGGCACACCCACCCACATACAAACACACACACCTTGAAAGAGAGGAAGATTCTGTAAAGAGGAAGCCAGAGCAACTACATTTAAAGTATTTTAATTATGTGTATTAAATATCCTGTTTAAGATTTAATAAATTAGAGGCTAGTTGCTTAGAACAGAATTTAATAAATACCTAAGAGAAAATATATTTATTAAAATCACCTTCAAAAGATATATTACAATGATTGCTGTCACAGAAAGCTAAGCTATTTTAAAACCTGCATAGTACAAATCCTTAAAATATACAGAAAGTTAGGTTCATTTTTAAACTGCTTAGTCCAAATCCTAAAACAATTCTGGTATTTGTAGTTGACAATTCATTAAAGTTTATCAGAGAAATAATATTAGGCCAGATATTGTCCAGTCAAACAAAATGTCTATGGCATTTTAACATCTCATCATGAATCTGGCCAAATTTGAATTCGTTTCATTTTGTCTTCTTTTTTGCAGGATGTTTCTAGAATCTTTGGCTATGCTTTTCTTCTAGAAGGATACTTATTTGAAGAAAAGAAATCTAAGAAATATTCTAGGTTTAGAGTATCTAATATATCAATGTCAGATTTTTTAAAATGAGAAATGAGAAAAAATAGGTTTCAAGGGCTATACTTTCCTCAAATGTACATAAAATAAAAGTGACATGGTTTTTATATCTATCACTTCCGCCCAAGGTCAAGTTAAAGAAACAACAATGGCAACTCCAGGTCATGATAAGGAGAAGGTCAATTGCTTGTCTAGACACTGTCTTTGATAACAATAACCATTTTCAGATAGCCGAGAAAAAGCATACCCCTCTCAAAAAGGTAACTGGAGAGGGTGATGTGTTCTTCTATTACCAATAATTGGTCTTCGAGTTCAAAGTAGAATTTTTTTTTTTTTTCCTTTCCCTCAATGACTGGCCCATCAGGCTGGATATGACCTGCTCTTGCATAAATAGGATTCAGGAAAAGGAGACTATTTCTAGCTTTAATGAAGGTGATGTATTGTCAGAGACAATATGATGTTTCCTATTCATTCTCATTTTACTGATGATATAAATTTTATAATTCCTTTTAGTAGGTAAGATACACCTAGCTGAATTAAATAATGTTCACATTCCATTTTGTATCCTGTTCCTTAACACACTCCTTTCTTTCTTGGTTATTGTTTGTTTGTTTCTATCTGTCAGCAATCGTAGAATTGAGGGTATATATGCAATGTCTTTCTCTCCTTTCTTCTTACTGCAAAAGGGGTCTTTGCCTACTAAAGCATGCTGCAGCTAGCTGCATAGAAACTCCATCAGATTACAAGGTACAAAGAACATAACAAAAGAGTGGGTTTCATCTTGTCTTTTGATGAGCACAGCACAAAATAGAAAATGCTCCCTTTTAGCACCGTGTGCCAAATTTCTAAACTGGCACCATAATGACACCCTTGCAACATGAAGGCTTGTCCATTTACACATCAGTGGAGTAAAATCTTGCAGCATGCTAAGGAGTGGTGCCATCAAATAAACTAGACGAGTGGGTAGATGACAGTTTGCCTTATCCCGCCCCCCAATATTTTATGATAAACATTTTCAAACACACAGCAAAGTTGAAGAATCTTGCAGTGGTCTTCCAGGTACTCCCACCAGATTTTACTGCGAGCATCATGCTTTGTCACCCATTTTTTTTATCTAGCCATCTAATTTTTGATGCATTTCAAAGTGGGTCGCAGTCCTGTTTCCCCTAAACATTTCAGGCTGCCTTAATGGTATTGATGAAGAAAATATCATTTTTTCCTAATCAGCTTCGAAAGAGCAATTATAGAGAGGAGATTAAGATCAAGAAAATTATTTTCCAAACAAATGTATGAGGAAATAATTAATTTGAAGACACCACACATGGGCACTATAGAGCTTGCTCTTCTAGTTCTGCTGGAATTTAGATCAATATGCCATTTGTTTTTGTCTGTTCTCAATAGCAAGAGTATCATCATATTTATATGGCATTCCCTAGGGTCAGCAACAGATTTGTGTTCAGTTAGTTGCAAGTTAGCAAGTGATGCTTAAAATCTGCAACTTGCTAGTGGATTTGGTTACCCCACTAAGCAGACATAGGGATGTTTAGCTTATATATGTTGACTAAATAAATATTGCAGTTCAGATGACCTGGACATACAAAGCGGTTACAATGTCATCTTTTCAAGAGCACGCTGCTTTGCTAAAAATGATGAGTATTCAAAAGAAGAGATCAAAGTAAGTAAGGCACACATTCAACTGCTTACATTGATCTGTCTTTCATTGCTACTGACTAATGTTGGAGTTTGAAAAGAGAGGAACAAGGAGTTCTGGACAAAATATGCTAGAACCAGACACTGGAGGATTTCTTAAATTAAAAACAAAGATAAATTATATAGGGATGTTCTCATTTTGCCATATCTGAGTACACAAGATCAGAGCTGATTTAACTTTAGGATAGTTCATGTTTCAGTGATTCAGGAATTGAAATCATGGGCCAAAACAGTGCATGATCTAAAAGAGTTGTTTTCTGCATCTGTGTGGTAATGAAAAGTAGGCTCACTCCTGTTGCTTGAGGGTGGAGCATCATAAAATACCAGCCTCCAAGCCCATTGCCCTTGAGTGAATTTTGACTTCAAAGTAACCCCGTGTTGTTCTTCATAAGTGACATTGAGTTGACACAACTCACAGTGACTCTGTATAGGGTCTCTGAGGCTGTAAATCTTTGTGGGAAAAGAAAGCCTCATCTTTCTCCCATGGAATGAATGCCTGTTGGGCTTGAACCACAGATCTTTTGGTTCACAGCCCAGTGTTTATTCTACAGAGCCACTGTGCTCCTGTAGTGAAACTGCCTCATGGGATTTTCAAGGTTGAACTCTTTATAGAAGCAGAATGCCACACTTTTCTTCTATAGAACAGCTGATAGTTTCAAATCTCCAACTTTGTGGTTAACAGCCAGACCTTTATCCAATTGTGACACTTTGTTGTTGTGTGTGCCATCAAGTCAGTTCTGACTCATATGTTCCGAGGCTGTAACTCTTTACAGGAACAGAAAGCCTTCTCTTTTTCCTGAGGAGCCACTGATGGATTTGAACTGCTGACCTTGCAGTTAGCTGAACAATGCATAAATTACTAGGCCATCAGGGTTCTATTTGTTGTTATTAAAATACCATGGAGAAGGTTCCAACTCATAGAAATCTTGTATAGGGATTCTGAGGAGTGGTTAGTGGTTTTGAAACACCAAACTTGTGGTTAGCATTCCAGTGCTTATCCTACAGTGCCACACTGCCACCACCAGTATTCCACTGGATGTGGGTGTTGATAAGTGTCATGCCGTCAATTCTGACTTGTAGTGATCCCATTTAGGGTTTCGGAGGAGAAGCTTTATGGTTTGCAGTCCAGTGCTGATCCTACAATGACACACCAGGACTCTCTCTACTTGTTGTCCTTGTTAAGTGCTGTAGAGTTGATTCCAACCCATAGCGTCGTGTATAGGGTTTCTGAGGAGAAGCTGGTGAGCTTGAACTTCTGACCTTGTGGTTAAAGGAAAGTGAGTTAAAGGAGAAAAGAGACATGAGAAGAGACAACAGCAACAGAACAAAGAGAGTGTGTTTTAGAGGGTGGGAAAGAAAAGAGAACTGGCTGTGGTCATTGAAGATGGGGTGGAAAAATGATTGCTTAGAATAGCAGGGAGAAAGGTAGAGAGAGTGGTAGACATGCTGTTGTTAGGTGGCACTGAGACAGTCATGACTCATAGTGACTCTATGCACAGCAGAATGAAATATTGCCTGGTCCTGAGCCAATCTCACAACCACTGGTATGCCTGAGCTCATTAATGCTGTGACTGTGACAACAGGTCCAATTGGGAGTCTTCTTTTTCTCTGACCCTCCATTTTACCAAACATGTTATCCTTCTCTAGGAATTGGTCTCTCCTGCTAATATGCCTGAAGTACAAGAAAGGAAGTCTCATCATCCTGGCTTCCAAGGAACACTCCAGCAGTACTTCCAACACAGATCTGTTTGTTCCATGGTACTTTCAATAGTCTCCTCCAACACCCTAACCCAAATGCATCGATTCTTCTATGGACTTCCTTATTCACTATTCAACTTTCATATGCATATGAGGTTATTGAAAATGCAGTGGCTTGGGCCAGGCACAGTTTAGTCCTCAAACTGACATCTTTGCTCTTCAACACTTTAAAGAGGTCTTGTGCAGTAGATTTGTTTAATGTAATATGTTGTTTGACTGCTGCTTTCATGAGTGTCGATGATGATTCCAAGCAAATGAAGCCATTGACAATTTCAATCTTTCCTCCATTTATACAGATGCCGTTTATTGGTCCATTGGTGAGGACTTTTGTTTTCTTTACATTAAGATGCAAATTATACCAAAGGTTATGGTCTTTGATCTTCCTCAGAAAGTATTTCAACTCCTCTTTACTTTCAGCAAGCAAGGTTGTATCATGTGCATATCACAGGTTGTTAATAAATCTTCCTCCAATCCTGATGCCATGTTTTTCTTCATATAATCCAGCTTCTCAGATTATTTGTTCAGAATATACATTGAACAAGTATGGTGAAAGAATACAACCCTGGCACACACTTTTCATAGTTTTAAACCATTCGGTGTTCCCTTGTTTTATTTGAACAACTGCCTTTGGTCTGCATACAGGTTCCTCGAGAGCACTATTAAGTGTTCCTGAATGCTCATTTTCTGCAATATTGTCCATAGCTTGTCATAATCCACATAAATGAATGCCTTTGCATAGTCAATTAAGAACAAGTAAACATCTTTCTAGTATTCTCTGCTTTCAGCCAAGTTCCTTCTGACATCAATAATGATACCCCTTAGTCAATGTCCTCTTCTAAATCCAATTTGAACCTCTGAAAGTTCTCTCAGTGTATAGTTGCAGCCATTTTCGTATTATCTTTAGTAAAACTTTACTCGCACAGGATACCAGTGATATTGTCCAATGATTTCCCATATCCTAGGGTCAAATCTCTTTGGAATAGGCTCAAATATGGATCTCTTCCAATCGGGCAAGTAATTTGTCTTTCAAATTTGATGGCGTAGAAGAGTGAGTATCACCAGTACCACATCAGTTTGTTGAAAGATTTCTGTTTGTATCCATGAATCCCAGTTTCCTTGTTCTTTGCCAATGCCTTCAATGCAATGGACCTGTTCTTTCATAAACATTGGCTTTTGATCATATGTTACCTCTTGAAATGGTTGAACATCAACTACTTCTTTTTGGTACAATGACTCTGTGTATTCCTTACGTCTTCTTTTGATACTTTCTGTACCATTCATTATTTTGTC
>NW_006408978.1:589167-591332 GCF_000296735.1 Chrysochloris asiatica
TGAGATGGATTGGCCAAGTGTGGCAACAATAGTGAGTTTGGCCCAGGATCGGGTTTCGTTCTGTTGTGCATAAGATCATTATTAATTGTCACTGATTAGATGGCACCTAACAACAAACAACTAATATATAATATATCTGAAGCATGTGCTAAGGTTATGAAAAGTAGAGACACTGCCTCAGTCTTGAGTTAGTTGGTAGTGTAATAAAATGTCCTGTTCCTCAACTCAGGGCTCATCCCCTAGAATTCATGCAGGGAGGTCCTCAAAGCCAGAGGATAAACATAGTATTTCTTTGTGGCATTCAATTCTATTCTAAGACTAAACTATTGAAAAAAAACTATTAAAGTACATGAAGATTATTTATAGGTAAAAGAAATACATATAGATATTTCATGGTATCAAGATAAAATTTTCATGGATTTTTTTAAATTAAGAGAAAAGATTTGGAAAAGAAATGGCAAAATGGGTGTAACTGCAGAAGGAAGCAGCACAGGTGTGCCAGGGAAGGCTGTGGGATTATTGCTGCCTGGGCAGGTGGAGCCAGCCTTTGAAGGACCTGAAATGCTGTACTGATGCATTTGGACTTTGTCCCAGAAGCTCCAGGAAGCACCAAGGGTGAGCCAATGCAATGAAACTACCAGAATGGTTTCACCCTTCTTGGTAAGCTGATAGCAGGCATTGTGTCAAGCTTGCTGAGGCAGCACCTCAACAGGCTATTGTGCTGTAGGACGTGAGTCAGAAAATCTCCCTTCTGTTTCCACAAACCACTAGCCATGTGAAAGCACTTGGCCTGGGTCCTTGCTCATTGAAACTCAGGACCTTAATCTACCAAACATGGGGAAGAACACCTACTCTGCCCCACAGGATTGTGGGTTGTCCCACGGAAGACCCTGTCTGAAAGCTCAGAAGGCCCGGGAGACACTGCGTAAATCCACAGAACACTTATGGGGAATCATCTTGACTCTAAGAGAAAGCACTCCGTAAATATTATCACGTTTTTTCATAAGTGGGTTTCCAAATCCTGGTTTGTTTTGTTTTAAACTCACATGGCATGCCCTTAATCACAGGATTCAAGTTCATGTCCCTTCAAGGTTGATTCTCTTTGTTTTCATAAAGTCTAAGCACAGCCTCCAGTGCAACAATTCAGTAGGAGCTCAATCAATGCTTCCTGAATGACCCCACTCCAAGAGTTGGCTGCCTCACACCGAACCCTGTTTATCACCTGTCCAAGCAACTATGTAACTTTCTTCTTGCCCTTGCTCTAGCTGTCCAAACTCCAAATCTGGAATACAAGTATGTTATCTGAATGATAGTTTGGTTCTGAGCCCATTCTTTGGACTTGAGGACAAGGACTAAGATGTCTAGATGTTTCTACAAAACCTATCAACAGAGAGGGTTCCTGATCACCAGCCTCTTTATATTCCTTTACCCCTAGTCCTTCCATTATTAACAGGTAAATCTAACCCAAGCTGCCTCTATTTCTCCATTTTTGTTCATTCACCTTTCCATACACCAAACATCCCTACATTGCACAGCACTAGACTCTGGAAAAATAGCAACAAAATTACAACTTTTTGTCCTTGACATGAAGGGACTTCTGATGTGGTAGGGAAAGAAAGAAACAAGTGTTGAGAATTAATTGCAAAACACTGGAAACTATAAATCCATTGTCATCCCCTTAAATTCTGACTGAAGGATATCTCACATGTGACAGAGTAGAGCTACCTCATAGAATGTTCTTGACTATAATCTTTATGGAAACTCATCACCAGGTCTTTCTTCTGCAGATCCCCTGGGTGGATTCAAATCACCAACCCTTAGCTTATTGGCCAAGTGCAAACCCTTTGCATCACAGAGAGTTCCTGTGAAAACAATGCCCAAGATTATAATAAAGGTGTGGACAAAGATTTATTGCCATCAGAGTTGGTGCTGACTGTGCTTGTGAGGATCTAAGTAGGTATTACAAAAGGGAACACTAAATTAGAGTCGTGAAAAACTATACCTTGTGTGTTTTGTATTCACTTAGCCCAAGTTGTTCCTACAACGATTTCAGTTTGGATTTCAAAAATCGAGACATTTCATATAAAGATGAGAGTCATTGGAAAAATAGGAGGTGGGAAACAAAAAGATTGTTAGTCTTCAAAAATAATATAGTGGGGAGAGAA
>NW_006408978.1:591432-592138 GCF_000296735.1 Chrysochloris asiatica
TTGTTTTAATTTTCTACAGCTTCAGCCTGACTTGCATATGAGCAATTGATAGTCTGTTCCACAGTCTATCCTTGGCCTTGTTTTGGCTGATGATATGGAGCTTTTCCACTGTCTTTTTTCACATACGTAGTGAATTTGATTTCTATGTATTTGTATGCTGTTTTAAAAATGCATTTGCAGTGAAAAAGTCATTAGTATTCCAAATTTTTATCATGCAATCTCCAGCATTGTTTCTATCACCAAGGCCATATTTTCCAACTACTGATCCTTCCTCTTTATTTCCAATCTTTCCATTCAAATCATCAGTAATTATCAATATGCCTTGATTGCATGTTTGATGAATTTCAGACTGAGGGTCATTGTATGAAGAACAACTTCATCCTCACTGGCTTTCGTGGTTGGTGCATAAATTTGAATAGTAGTGGTATTAACTGGGCTTCCTTGCAGGTGTATTGATATTATGTTATCAAAAGACTGATGTTGTTTTAGCTGATATATGTGATACCATTCCTCTTCAATTTGTCATTCCTGGCATAGTAAATCATAAGATTGTCAGATTCAGAATGGCCAATATCAGTCCGCTACTGCTTTTGATATTGATGTTTCATTTCATTTTTGACAATTTCCAATTTTCCTAAGTTTATACTTAGAACATTCCATGTTCCAATTATTATTCAATGTTTAGAGTTGTTTCTCTGCATTTTGA
>NW_006408978.1:616285-623364 GCF_000296735.1 Chrysochloris asiatica
CTCATCAGCCACTCCTCAAAAACCCCAAACAGGCTTACTATGAGTTGGTACTGACTCAATGGCACTTAACAACAACAATGACAATCTTTATGGAAATATTACTAGGACTTTTTCCTATGGGGTGGGTAAGAATTGCCAAATTTTCACTTAGCTACTGAGCACTTAACTGTTGCACTACCAGTGTTTCATACGTTAATAGTAGTTGGCAGTTTTACCCTTGATTTCCTGTTTAAACAAAAAAACTTTCTAATAGACTTTTTTGTCATATATTTGTGCTAAGCTATGGATAAATGATTAACATATACATAATATACAAATCCACACTAGAGGGAACAACATTTATCTTAGCAGAAATCTACACTTGGATATTGCCTGATTTTTATTGTTTTCTTAATATGACATCCTACAAATGGCGGGCTTCTTGTTTGACCAGGCTAGGTGCAACGGACACCACAGATCATCTCTCATGATTGAAAACAGATGTTGTTCATCTTCATGCTTCCCTCTTTTCAGTACCATTTTAATCCCTATTCCATCAAATGTACTTAGCAATTCTTACTCACTGTAAATACCTGTAATATTCCTCTAGTATACGTGTTTGTTCAATATTAGCCAATTTGAGATCACATCCTTCAAAAAGTCACTTGACTCTTATCTTTGTACTTAAACTTCTGGGTTGTTGTTGCTTTTGTTACATGCATCAAATTTGTGCCTATTAATAGTTACCCTATGAACAAAATAACAAAACACCAACCTCATATTACTACGCTTGAATCCATTGTTGCTGCCAGTGTTCAAATCCATCCCATTGGGGATCTTCCTCTTTTTCACTGACCCTCCACTTTACCAAGCATGAAGTCCTTCTCCAGGGAATGGTTCCTCCTGACAATGTGTCCAAAATATGAGAGGCAAAGTCTGGCCATCAGGGCTTCTAAGGAACATTCCGGCTGTACTTTTTCCAACACAGATTTGTTTTTTCTTTTGATGGTCCATGGTACTTATTAATATTTTCCTCTAGCACCATAACTCAAATGTGTCAAATCTTATATGTTCTCTTTTATTTACTGTCCAACTTTTGCATGCATATGAGGTTATATGCATATTGGGTGAGGTGCATCTTAGTCCTCAAATAGACATCTTTGCTCTTGACCATTTTCAAAGGCCTTGTGCAGAAGATTTGCCTAGTGCAATATGTTGTTTGATTTCTTGATTGCTGCTTTCATGAGTGTTTGATGGTTGATTTGAGCAAAACGAAGTCTTTGACAACTTAAATCTTTTCTCCATTTATCTTCTATGTAGGGACCCTGTTATTGGTCATTGTCATGAATTGAGTTGTATTCTGCAAAATATGTGTCAACATGGCTGGATTATTACTGTCAGGGGGTTGGCAGTGATGTAAGGATGTAGTGATCTCCCAGGATATAATCTGATATCATCAGCCAATCAGTGGTAAAGAGACTCGGGTGGGATGAACCATCCTTACTCAGATCACAGTAAGGGGAGCTTGCCTGGAGAGTGGCCCCTATCATCTTTTGTCTCACAAGAAATAACACGCAGGAAAGGCAGGGATTTCTATACCACCAGGAAAAAGGAGCTAGGAGTGGAGGTGGTCCTTTGGACCCCAGGGCCCTTGAACTGAAAATCTCCTAGACGTAAGGAAGGTTGACCAAGACACATGGAGATCACCAAGGAGTTTGAGCCCACACCTTCTCCTAGAGCTAGTGCTCTGAATTCAAACTCTCATCTTCTCAAAATGTGTTAAAATAAATTTATGTTTTTTAAAGTCATCCACTGTGGTATATCTGTTATAGTTTATTGTTGTTGTTAAGTGCCATCAAGTCAATTCCAACCCATGTTGGTCCTGTATAGGGTTTCCAAGGAGCAGCTAGTGAGTTTGAACTGCAGCCCTTGTGGTTCAAATTGACCTTTTGGTCCAGTGTTTTATCCTACTCTAGAAGACTAAGAAAATCTATACTGTACCAAAACAACTATTTATTGACTGAAAAATTAATTCAGCTGGTTGTTTTGGCTACATGATAACAGAAAAACTGATTCAACTTCTGTTAAAAGATAGTATTTTTCTTGTTTGGGGTTTGGGAGTGGGGCTGAGAAGGGGTGGTGGGTAGTGGAGGATTCTCTCTGAATGAAAACTTTTACACATTGTGCTAACTAAAGGGGAAATATTTATGGAGTAAGCAATACAAGTATGTTGAATTCGAGTACTCTTTCTAATGTCTTTAATTATGGGCTATCATCTCTTTTCTAGGGATGTCTTCATGGTTAAGTACTTGGCTGCTAACTGAAAGGTTGGTAGTTCAAACCCACCAGCAGCTCCATGGTAGAAAGATATGGCAGTCTGATTGCATACAGACTATAACCATAGAAATCCTAGCGGGCAGTTCCACCCTGTCCTATGAGGTCACTATGAGCCAGAATTGTCTTAATTGTACCAAGTAGTTTGTCTTCTGAGGAAAATAGTGTAACAAATTCTGAGGTTGTAATGAAAGGTTGATGAAGCTATTCAGTGCTCTCTGTTGAATGGACGATTCTTCTCTCTAAATGCCAAATTGCCATCTCTCCTTGGCTATTCCACAGATTATAAAGTATCAACCCATCAACAATGAGCTATTTTTCTTTATTCTAAGTTTTCTTTGTCCTTGTTACCCACTCCACAGGAACTGATAACACCCCAACCAGGAACTCTTCTCTCCTCCATCCCTCCCTAGACCTACCACTGGGGGACACAAGAATGCATCTTTCAGTCAACCTCTTTATCTCTCTCTCTATGTCTCCATCTCCATCTCCTCTACTTCTGGATTCTTGCATTGTGGCCTAGAAATTCAGAAGATTTCAGATTCATAAGAGGACATGGAACAAAGGATATCATTGCTGATATCAGATGGATCTTGGCTGAAAGCAAGAAATACCAGAGAGATTAACTATGTTAAGACTTTATGAACCTGTACCTAGACCAAGAAACAGTCATTCAAACAAAACAAGGGTTTACGATATGGTTTAAAATCGGGGAAGGTGTTCTCTAGGGTCCATCCTTTCACCATAGTTATTCAATCTGTATGCTAAGCAAAGAATCAAAGAGGTTGGATTATATGAAAAACAACATGGCATCAGGATTTATAAAGACTCATGAACAATCTGCAGTATGCAGCGATGTAACATTGTTTCCTGGAAGTGAAAAGTGTTCAAAATACTTTTTGATGAAAGTCAGAGACTACAGCTTTCAATATGGATTGCACCTCAATGTAAACAAAACAAAATCCTCACAATTGGAACAATAAATAGCATCATTATAAATGGAGAAAAGATTGAATATTTCATCATTATAAATGGAGAAAACAAAATATTTCATTTTGCTTGGATCTACAAACTACACTCATGGAAGCAGTAGTCAAGAAATCAAATGACTTATTGCATTCGGAAAATCTGCTCAAGACTTCTTTAAAGTATTGAAAATCAAAGTTGTCGGTTTGAGATCTAAGGTCCACCTGACCCAAGTTATGGTATTTTTAATAGCCTCATACTCATGTGAAAGTTGGAAAATGCACAAAGAAGAAGAGAAGAATAAATGCATTTGAATTTTGGCATTGGAGAAGAGTATTGAAAGTACTATTTACTGACAGAAGAACAAATAAATCTGTCATGGAAGTGCAGTCAGAATGCTCCATGGAAGCCAGGATGGTGAGATTTGGTCTTTCATACTTTGGACATGTTATCAGTAAGGACCAATCCCTGGAGAAAGATACCACACAACTGGTGGTTGTGGGGCTTATGTGCCCTGGAGTTGGTTCCGACTCATAGCGACCCTGTACGGGGTTTCTGAGGCTGTAAATCTTTACAGGAGCAGAAAGCCTAATCTTTCTCCCATGGAACAGCTGGTAGTTTCGAACTGCTGACCTTGCGGTTTGCAGCCCGATTCGTAACCACTACGCTACCAGAGGGCTGGCAAAAAAAAAAAGAGGAAGACCCTGACACGATGGATTGAGCAATAATTGGCTCAAACAAACAAACAAACAAAAATAACAATTGTGAGAATGGCAGAGGACCAGGCAGTTTCATTCTAATATGCACAGAGTCTCTATGAGTCTGAACTGACTTGATGGTTCCTAACAACAACAATAGGAATACTTCTTAAATCAACCTGCTCCAACTCTTCCCAAGCCTTTTACAACGTGATTTTTTAAAACTAATATTAAATAATTCCACTCTTGTTTAAAACCTTCCATTGTAACTTCTAGGAGAAAGTTTAAGCCTCCATTGCCAAGGAAGTGGCCTCAGGCATAAGGTGGCCCTGGGCTGGTACTCCAGGCTCAGACACCCTTCCCACCATGTCCATGCAGGTATTTGCTAGTCCTGTTGGCAAATATTTTCAAAGATGTCATGCAGTTGCTTTCTGTATGATTGTATCTTATTCACCCTTTTGATAATTACACTATTCATTCTCATTAGACAAGATTCAAGCAATTCTGAATGATGTGTATCACAATGAGGAAATTCTCCTTCTCTGCACTCTGCTCCCTTTACCGATGTAATGTTCTTTCAAATTTCTGAACCTGCACAAACTCTCTCCTCTTTCTCTGTAAGGCCATCCTTCCCCCTCTTCAAGAAAAGTCTATTTCATCTACAACAATCAGGTAAAATTGTCTACGCTTTGAGAATGTTTCTCTGATGTCTCTCTCTTCAATCCTATGTCCATAGGTCTACTCTCTAGTAACGTACGGGATTATGAGCTGAGCTGCTAACGGCAAGATCGGTAGTTTGAATCTACCAGCTGCTCCATGGGAGAAAAATGAGACTTTCTGCTCTCATAAAGATTTCTAGCCTTGGAAACCCTATACAGGGTTGCTATGATTAGAAACTGACTCCAAGGCACATAACCACTACCACCATTACCTGGAATGGGAAGAAGTCCAGGTGTGATGCTGTGGGATAAAACACTGGACTGCAAGGTCCATGGTTCAAACTCACCAGTCACTCCTTGGAAACCTTATACAGGGTTGCTATGAGTTGAAACTAACCCAATGGCACTTACCAAAACACTCTGAAATGGTAACTTTTGTCCTCATCATTGTAATTATTAATCTGCTTATCTTTCACCTGAGCTAGAAGGTGAGTTCCTTAAAGGCAAGGAGGGTTGTCTTGTTTGACTATGTGCCCTCAAATCATACTCAGTAAATATTTGTTGAAAGAATGAGTGAGCAAATGGTTTAACTTGTCACAGGAACTGTTTGAAGTATGAGGCAGGAAATGTCCTCAGAGAAAAAGACTTTTGAGTAATGGACCAATAATCTTCTCTGCACTGATAAGTTCAGAGCATTCTTTCTCATCTGAAGTCACAGAGAAAAATACATTTCTTCATAGCAGACGTACAGGACTGCAGGCACGTAGAGGGATTCAAAAGATGGCAGGCAGTAGTGGCTATGCTGTCCGGATTAATGAACTAGCAATTAGGAAAATACTTAGAAATAACAAATGCATGAATACACAAATGATGATCTCTATGTAGCCTATTTTCAAGGGTTGAGATCTGAATTTTAAATATGAAGATCCTGAAATATGATCAGAATACCAGATGAAATGCCAGATGCTGTCAGTCTGGCCCGGCCTGGCCTGGGACACTGAAGTTCAGGCACAAAATCAAGAAAGAAAAAGGAACACACACATACACACACACACACACACACACACACACACGAGAAGATCCAGGTGAAGCCTAAGCTGGCACCAAGAGCACTTATACCTGTGTGTTGTGAAAATACTCTGAAATTGGTGTGCTAGTTAGCAACCCATGAGGGCATGATTACTTCTGAAAATTATTTGGGAGTTGTTGAACCACTTTATGGCTAATTGTCTTTAGTTTTATGTAAAGACTCCATCCCATTGTGTGAGGTTATTCTTTTAAATAATATTTTGGTTGTTTTTATGAAGCTTCAAGTTCATGAAACCTTGAGATATTTCAGTGATACCTGAGCCGACCACTAGGTCGAAATCATGTTGTCCTGCTCTACTGTAATATGATGGAGCAAGCAACTGCATAGTTCTTATAGGGGTATCTCACACCACACAACATACCACACAACAAACTGTTAAAAATGAAAAATTGCATTAATGACATACTCTGCATGTTCTTATATGACAACAATGAAATTGTGTTTTTACGTTCAAAATATATTCTTTTCCTTTCAGTACTAAATGAACTAATCATGAAAATAAAGGACATGCTACAGTGAATGATCCAATGTCTCTCTAGCCATAGTCTGTAACTCCCATCAAATAATGGTTCTGCTCTGCTGGGTCTGGAGAAGCGAAAGTGGAAGGATCTACTGATAGGGTGACATGATTGACCTATGGCTGTTGTTAGAGTTCATTGAAACTATAAAAACTGGAAACTCTATCATCGATTCAAAATAAGCCATCTCAGAATCAGAATGGGGGCTATCACAACCATTGAAAAGAAAGAAACAGGAGTGGAGTGTGTCCTTTGGACCCTAAGATCCTTGTCCATTGAACCTTCTTAACGCAGTGACAGAAATCTGTGACACGGGAGGAGTGTCAGAGAAACAGCATCAGAACCAAGAATCAGAGCACAAGACAGAGCCAAGGGCCACCCAGCCCATGGAGCAAGTGATACTGAATAACTTTGGGCTGGAAGCTTGCTGGTACAGTAGGGTGTCTCCAGACACATAAGTAAGAGAGCTAGGTTTGCTGACTTATGGAGCTAGAGCCAAGTTCCTTCAGGCTGCGGTTTACAGTGGAGAGGGGTGTCCTATGGACATTTATCAGGAACTGACTGGAACAACTAGTCCCTAAGCCTTTTTGACCTTAAGTTGTAATCTGTTAACTTCCCTATTAAACTTTATAATTGTTCATATGGTATCTAAGTTCTGTGTGACATTTGAAGCAGATTATCAAGCCCAACTGAGGAGTAGAGAGGGTCATGGGGAGAATGGTTTGTTGTCAATGTTTTTACAAGGGTTTCAAAAAGTTCATGAAAATATTCCATTATCATTTAACTTCATTTTCACTTTTTAAAGCCCGCTGGTGTATATATACATATATATATA
>NW_006408978.1:623929-624933 GCF_000296735.1 Chrysochloris asiatica
ATATATATATATATATAAAATGTTATGACAACAATAAGAGGTCCTGGGAAGCAGTGATCCCACAGTGCATTAATGATATGAACTGGACTGGACAGACTTAAAATGGAGAGGTCAACTGTAACAATGACACTTAGCAGACATGGTAGAGTAATCAAAGTTCTCATAGAACACTTAATATAAAATAGTGACTACTAAAGAAAGATAAATATCAAGACATAGGTAAAAAATGAGAGAAGTTTAAAAATTAGTCTGTAAACAAAACCCACCTCCAACTCATAGCAACCCAATAGGTGCCTGTTTAGTCAGCTACTATGATGTTGCTAATTAAAAAATTACCTAATGAAAAGTTAAAGGTTTGCAATGAAATCGATTGCAGTTCAAATATATTGTTGCTGTTGTTGAGTGCTGTCAGTTGATTCGGACTCATTGTGACATTATGCAAAACAGAATGAAACTGTCCAATCCTGTGCCATCCTCACAATTGTTCTGTTTGAGCCCATTGTTGCTGCCACCATGTCACTCCATCTCATTGAGGGTCTTCCTCATTTTCACTGACCTTTTACTTTATCGATATGATGTCCTTCTCCATAGACCGATTCATCCTGACAACATGTCCAATGTAGAAGAAACCAAGTCTCATCCTTGCTTTTAAGCAACTTTCTGGCTGTATGTCTTCCAAGACAGATCTGTTTGGTCTTCTGGCATGTCAAGATACTCTCAATTTTCTTCACCAACACCATAATTAAAGTACAATGATTTTTTCTTTGGTCTTCCTTATTCATTATCCAACTTTCACATGCATATTAAGCGATTGAAAATATCATAACTTAGGTCAGATGCACCTTAGTTCTCAATGTGATCTCTTTGCTTTTTAATATTTTATAGAGGTCTTTTGCAGTAGACTTGTTTAATGCAATGTATAATTTAATATATTGACTGCTGCTTCCATAAGTGTTCATTGTGATTCCAAGAAAAATGAAGTCTTTGACAACTTCAGTCTTTTC
>NW_006408978.1:626814-627865 GCF_000296735.1 Chrysochloris asiatica
ATCAGAAGTTATTTAAATTATTCTTTGCTTTCAGCAAACAAAGTTGTTTCATCTGTATATCTCAGGCTGTTACTGAATCTTCTTTCAATTCTGATGCCTCCTTCTTCTTCATATAATATACAGGGTCTCTTTGAGTTGGCATTAACTCAATGCCACTTAACAGCAACAACAAACATGCTATGAAAAGGATCCTTGTGTGACACTGTAGGATAAGCATTGGACCACAAGGTCAGATTGAACTGCAAGACTGGAAGTGCAAACTCACCAGCCACTGTCATCCAAAACCCTATAGAGTGTCACTATAAGTCAGAACCAACTCAACAGTAATTAACCACAACAACAATGCTACTAAAAGGTCATTAAGAAGAAAAGACCAAAATGGATGTTATATGTGACACTGAAACTTGCTTTTCAGCACAGATATGCTAAAGCAAATAGAAGAAATGAGGAGGTAACTGACCTAAACAGAAATTTTCAAAGGGCAGCCTGTGAATACAAAATTAAATATTATAATGAAATTTACTAAGATCTGAAATTAGAAAACCAAAGGGCAGAAAATGCTCAGCATTTCTCAAGCTGAATGAACTTGAGGAAAAAATCTAAGCCTCTACTAAAGGATTCTTTAGGGAAAATATTTACTGATGCATAAAACAACAAAAGAAGATGGAAGGAATACAAAGAGTCACTGTACCAAAAAGAAACAGTTGATATCCAACCATTTCAAGTGGTAGCATATGATCAAGAGCCAATGATACTGAAGGAAGAAAGGCAAGGTGCACTGAAGCTATTGGCAGAGAACAAAGCTCCAAAAATTGATGGCATACAAACTTAAATATTTCAATAAACTGATATGGCATGGGAGGCAGTCACTCTTCTATACCAAGCAAGTTGGAAAACAACTACCTGGCAAACTGATTGGAAGGGATCCATACTTGCACCCATTCCAAAGAGAGGTGACTCAACAGAATGTGGAAAGCATCTGACAATATCATTAATATCACATGAAAGTAAAATTTTGCTAAAGATAATTTAAAAACAACTAAACAGTACA
>NW_006408978.1:628763-640120 GCF_000296735.1 Chrysochloris asiatica
CTATGTGAGTCAAGTTTTACTAAAGGTAATACAGAAACAGCTACAAGCATCTTTTAAATCATTGCAGGAACAGAAAGCTTCAGTTTTCTCCTGTGGAGCAGCTGGCAGACTTGAACCATGGACCTTGTGGTTCACAGTCCTGTGTTTATTATATGGAACCATGATGCTTCCAACTAGATAATTGACAAGAGTTATTTCTGGTGAAGGAATGCAATACACAGTATGGCAAAAGTCATAACAATGTGACCAAGGCAAAGGAAGACCCTGAGAGGTACACAAGAATCAATGTCAACAATGATAAATGCTGCCACATATACATTCCAGAAAGAGCAGTCATAATCAACAATGTGTGAGTAAATACACAGGTAGAAACATATCTAAATAGGAGAGGGAAATACACCTTGTACTCTTGTAAGTTTGGTGGTGGATATTTCTACATTAATATTTACAAACGCTTCATGTATACTCGTATATATTTGCTGTTGTTAAGTGCCATAGTGTCAGTTCCAATTCATAGAGACACTGTATAGGGTTTTTGAGAGGCTGTTGGTGAGTTTGAAACTTGTAGCCTAGTACTTGTCCTTTAGCACCCGACCAAGACTTCATAACTCAATGGAGTGTTGACACATTGCAGGGATCAAAACCAATGTCATGGAGCAATTTGCTTTTGAATGGAAATTGAATACTAGCATATGAAAAACTAATTTGCTGTGTAAACTTTCACCTAAAGCACAAAAAATAAAAAAATAAAAAAAAAAAAATAGTCCCCATTTACCTTCTCCATTTCTCTGCCTTTTATTCAGTGCCATATTTCTTCTACTGACTTCCACAGATTTCAATGGAACCAGTTTCCTCAGACCCATCATTGCCTTCTTATTTGTCAAACTGCAATTGGGTATTTCCACTTGTGTCTGTTGGCCACTCTGGATATTTGACTCGACTAACCATTTTCAACTTCTTGCAACTATCTATTATCTATTACTTATCTGAGGTCATTCTTCGGTGGTATTCTTCATGCCTCTGAAACTATTCATTTTGCATACCCCTCTTTGACTTCTTACTCTCAAACTTGTTATTGTTATTAAATGCCAATGCCTTCCAACTCATAGGGAGCCTGTAGGGGGTTTCCAAGAAGCAGCTGGTGAGATTGAGGATCTGATCTTGCAGGGAAAACCTACCTTGCAGTTCAGTGCATTAATCCACAGTGATATATATATACATATCCTAAACTCATTGTCAACTCATTTCTACTATCATCCCACCTACTCTCTGAAGACCCAACACTGTAACCATGGATTACATAGCAGTGGAATCAAAATTAGCATTAGTTTCTACCTCCTTTCTGGAGTCCTGGTGTGGCACTGCAGGTTAATATGCTGGACATCAAGGCCATCTGAACCTCAAGTTTGGCAATTCAAACCCACCAGCTGCTCCTCAGAAAAACCTATACAGGGTTGCTTTGAGTTGTAACCAATTTGGGATCACATAACAACAACACAGTGCCTATAACTTAGAGTCTCCACTTGAGGAAGACTGTTTCAGATGAATGCATTTCTTTACTCTAGATTCTTCTTTATCTTATGCATTTCCCATCAAGAATGGCTTCATAGTTTATGAAGATACTTAAGGAAGAAAACTTGTGTTTGAATCCTACTTTTTCTTCTTTTGCACTTACTTTTTCAAAATTGTCACCAAGTTTTGTCAACTTTACATTCTAAGGTTTTGTTTTAAAATACATTATCTTCCCCTTTATCTTTGCTATGGGAGAAACGTGAGATTTTCTGCTGCCATAAACTTTAAGAAACTTGGAAACCCTATGCAGAGTTGGTCTTAGCCAGAATTGACTCAATGGCAGTGGTTTTAGTTTGTAAGCTTTGCTGTTGTTATTTGGAGCCCTTGTATGGTGCTATATTATCAACACTGGACTGCTAACAAGGTTGGTGGTTCAAAGCCATCAGTTGTTCCCTGGAAATCCTTTACCGGGTCGTTAAGAGTCAGAACTGGCTCAACAGCACTTAACAACGATAATAGTTGGTATATTCACTTGACCAGAATTCCTTCTCACATGTCCTCTGTAAGTTCATCAGGATCACTGCCTCCCTCATAATCCTTCTGCCTTCTGTCTCTCTAATGATGGTTGTAGTTAAATGCCATCAAGTCAGTTCTGACATATAGTGACCCTATATTGGGTTTCCAAGGAGTTACTAGTGGGTTTGAACTGCTGGCTTTGCAGTTCAAACTGATCTTTCAGTCAAGTGCTTATCCTACAGTGCCATATTTCCTATCTTCCTACAGTGCTTATCCTACCTTCTCCATATTTCCCCTAGAGTAATTTTTTAGAAGGGTACAGTGATGGTTCAGAGAGCTCTAGTAACCGAGTGGTTACGAATCAGGCTGTGAACCACAAGGTCAGCAATTGGAAACTACCAACTATTCACAGGAGAATGATGAGTTCTGCTCCCGTAAAGATTTACAGCCTTGGACACCCTGTACAGGGTCACTATAAGTCAGAACCAACTCCACAGCTCATAACAATAACAACAACAACAATGATGGTTCAGAGGTAGAAATCTCACCTTCCATTTGTGAGTCCCAGGCTCAATTCCTGACTACATCCCATCTGTCATTGAAAGTTTGCATGTTGGCATGGCACTATAGGATAAGCACTCAACCACAAGATTGGTTTGAACCTCAAGGTCGGCTGTTCAAACTCACCAGTTACTCCTTGGAAACCCTATACAAGGTCACTATGAGTCGGAACCAACTCAACAGCGTGTAGCAACAACAATGATGTTGAAGTAGTCTTAGTGTGGATCTAGAGGATAAACAGTGGACCCAAATGTTGGTTTGAATTGCAAGGTCAGTGCTTCAAACCCACTAGCTGCTTCTTGGAAACCCTATGAAAGGTCGCTATGGGTCAGAACCAACTTAAGGACCTTTAACAACTACATGATACTGAACAGGATTCAGTGGAGCTTAATGACTGAAACACACTAGGAAGGCTGGTCTTGGAAATCTGCTTCTGGAAATTAAGCCAGTGGAAACCCTATGAGTCACAACAGCCTGATCCTATTGCGTACTGTGTCACCATGAGTTGGGGACCAATGTGATTTGATGGCAGCTATCAACACATATTTTCAGGTATACATTTTGGATCATGTCAATCCTAACTTTGAAACCTAAAATGGATCCCAGTAGCTGTAGGTTCGATGTCAATTACTAAATAGAGAAACAACAGAACAGACCGTTCAGTTTTCATTTCCCAATCAGACCTTAGGAACTCTGGTAGCATAGTGGTTATGAGTCAGGCTGATAACCTCAAGGTCAGCAGTTCAAAATTACCAGCAGTTCTGTGGGAGAAAGATGAAGTTTTCTGCTCCCCTAAAGATGCACAGTCTCAGCAGAAACCCTATACAGGGTAGCTATGAGTCAGAACCGACTCCACAGCATACCAACACCACCACCAATTGTACCTACCACCCACCCACTGTCATCGAGTGGATTCTGATTCATGGCGACCCTTTAGCACAGAGTAGAGGGCACAGTGATAGCTCTGTTGAATAAGTACTGGACTGCAAATCACAGAGTTGTCAGTTCAAACCCACCACCTTTGTGAGGAGAAAGATGGGTGTTCTGCTCCAGTTAAGATTTACAGCCTCAGAAACCCTATATAGTGTCACAATGGGTCAGAACCGACTAGGCAGCACCTTCCAACAACATCAGAACAGAGCAGAACTGCTTCATCATGTTTTCAACGCTGTAAATCTTTACAAAAGCCGACTGCCTCATCTTACTCCCATCTTTCTCCAACAACAGAAGGTAAAACTGTCGATCTTTAGGTAGCAGTCCCATGCTTAACCTACTGCAGCACCAGGACTCCTTCATCCTACTACAAACACCTTGGAGTACTTCAAGGTATTTGAAGTAAGGTGAAGGTTCCACCTTCTCCCCTCAGCATGTCCTTTGCCTTGTGCATCTATGTCTTGGTGTCCATGCTGTCATTCTCTGCCTGTGAGCTGCTCGCCTTCCTTAGACACAAATCAAGCATTTCATCCTCTCAGAAGCTGTTCCTGTTGATCATTCTTACCTTGGCTGTCTCATGGGCCCATGAAAGTACTTCTGTCCTAGCAGACACCAGTCAGGCAGCGTTGTAACCATCTGCATTCCCACCAGGCTTTCCCACTTTTTCTGATGTTGGCAGCACATTTCCTCAGCCATTCCCAGTGAGGTGGCTAGCACACAATTTGTTTTTTTTCTCCCATTCAAAAAGACTATGTTATATTAGCAAAAGAGTGGTATCTGTTAATGACCTGGGATCTGTTTATACACACAGCCATATGTGGGCTAATGCATCTGACTACGAAGTTGTTTGAGCTGCAAGGTCGGTGAGTCAAGCTCACCAGCTGCTCCTTAGAAACCCTATACAGGGTCACTATGGGTTAGAACTGACTTGACAGCACTTAACAACAACAACAACATGTGTGCTTATTTATAGTTGAAAAGTCATTTAGAATTCTCATTCTGGAGTCAGACTGATTAAGTTTAAATCGTATTTTATTGTTTACTGCTCAAAGTTCCAAATAAACCCCACTTTCCTTATCCATAAAACAAGAAGTCTATTAGTAAAAATGACTCTTGAGTGGATGCCATACATGAAATGAACTAACTTGTATAAAGTATTTTGTATAGGAGTGAGAACATGAAGTAAATGTAAGCTGTTAGTACTATTATTATCGCCAGTTAACATAGAGTGATCCATTTATCTGCTAGTGGACCACAGTAAGTCATTTTCATGCCACGCAATGTGAATTCACCTGAGTGAAGAGACAGATCTAGTGATCCCTGAGACTTCTCTGAACTTCAATTATTCATGAAATTGGCAAAATAAATAAATAAATAAATAAAAATAATAATAATAATGCCTATACATTGACAAAATTGTAAAATAACACTATTTGAGAGACTTAAACACATAACTTTCATGAAGTTGGCACTCCGTAAGTGTCCCTTCTGTCCCCTAGCCACATCTGCCAGCTAGGGTCAAAGGGGAGGGAGGGCAGAGCACTGTGCATTTTCTGAGGCCGAACTCTGTGAGGAGAAGCTGTGTTGAGATCAGCTTTGTTCAGTTTAACAAAGAGAAAACCACTTTACCATGAGAGGGGCCATCCACTTGAGCACTGAGGAGAAAGAAACTGGCCTGATGGTTGGAGAGGAGATTCGTAAAGTGTGAATTGCTCTGAGTACAATATAAACCTTGTCAGTTGTGGGATTCCAGCTGTTGTTTTATTGCCTTTAATTTCCCATTAGTGGTTCAGTGTCTGGGAAAGGTATCCGGCCTCCAGGAGGGGAACTGAGGTCGGAACTGTTGTTCCTGTCTCTGCCAACATTTTGAAGACTGTTCAAATGAAGCCATTCAAGTGATCACCTTATGCCTGATATTTCTAAGGGGTGTTGGTGACAGTTATGTTCTTTTCGAGTACTTTTTCTGCCTTCTATCTCTCTTCCTGTAAGCTTCTCCTCCCCTCCATGGAAAATAGGGTGCTGGAATGATACAAAAGAGTGATTATCATGTCTTTTTAGGGTTGTAGCTGTTCTTGACTAGGGGGAAGGGCTAAGAGTGTGTTCCTTCCTAGTGAAGACTGGGCCCTCATCACGTCATGTGATTCCCTAAAGAGGAGGCCCTCAATTCTACCACTTACCAAGCAGATTGTTGGGTATCTTGCTTATAGAAAGCAGTTATTCAGTTATACTTAGTGGTAAGACAGATTCAGATTTTCCTTTCTTATCTATTGTGAAGGATTCAGGTGGCTAGATTTCATTCTAGTTGTAGAATAGAGGTCAGCAAGCGTCAACATCTATACTAACAAAGGTTGGTTGGTAGATAGATGAGTAGATTTTTTACACTCATAGTAGTTATTGCTGTTAGCTGCTGTTTAATTGAATCTGACTCATGTTGACCCATGTGTGCAGAGAACTGCTCCATAGAGTTTTCAAGTCAGTGACATTCCAAAAGTCTGTCTTCCAAGGTGCCTTTGGTGGGGTTGAACCATTAACCTTTCATCTAGTAGTCAAGCACTTAATGCTTTGTGCCACTCAAGGAATAGTGGGTTACATGTTGGGCTATTAACCACAAGATAAGCAGTTTGAATCCACCAGCATCTCCATAGGAGAACATGGGATTTGTGTTCCTGTAAAGATGTATAGCCTTGGAAACCCTATACAGAGTTGCTATGAGTCAAAATAGACTCCATGGCATATACCACTAACAGCAAGCACTTCAAACTCATAGTTAAAGACGTCTTATTGATTTCACCACAGTAATTCTCTCAACACCAATGTGAGACAGATAATATCACTATTTCCATTCTACAATCAAGATTCAGAGGTTGTGACAACCTCTAGCCCAAAGTGGAAGGGATGACATTTGAAGGCAAATTTTCTTAAATCAAAATCCTGTGTTTTTCTATCACTCCAACATTTCCAAAGAGAAAAAGTAGAATGTTTTTTCTCTCTTCTGAATCTCAGAGATTGCTCTGTTGAGAAAATGTAGGAAGTTCCTGGGAGAACTATGGCCAGTCATTGAATTTTATGGGGTTGGGTCTTCAAATCTGGATTTACCATTACTTACTAGGTGTATCTATCAGCTTTCATCTATGGGGTCTTACAGAATTGAGTAAGGAGGAGCCCTTATTATTTGTACCTCCCATACAAGGCATTGGGATTTCAATGCAAAAGACAGTCTCTGTTGTTCACACACCTGATTTTCACATCTTTCAGTGGGTTTCAGGGTCAGGTAATGAAATGCAGGTGCATTCCTCTGACAGTTAGAATCTGAAGGTTGCAAACATTTGGTTAGAATATCCAGCACATATAAATGCTAACCTTGTAATAGCAGCATTCTTATTATTCCAAACCCTGGAGTCAGGATTTCCTGGTTCTGAACACTAATATGAGCCATATTTTTTCAGTTTAATAACAGACACAATGATCACCTTAAAATGCCCAAGGGTTAACTTAATTGTAGTAGGATGATATAATGTTTACATGAAAACATGAAATAGCAGTTAATACCTAAAAGGCCAATTGAATTCCATATGACACTGTGGCCTATGTTTGAAAGAAGCAATATACAACTATTAATAGGCATACTGTTTTCTATTAAGCAATGCATGAATATTGTTACCCACATATACTACTGAACTTCTGGTGTGGCACTGTAGGATCAGCAATGGACTGCGAACCACAAGGTCACCAGTTCAAACCCATCAGCTGATCCTCAGAAATTCTAAACAAGGTCTCCCAATGGAACTCAATAACAACAACAACAATATACAATAGCCCCTACGCAACTCTACATAATTCCACAAGTTCCATTTAAATTATCGTGTCTTGTTTTAAATTTTTCAGTGTATAGTAATGACATATCCATTACAAATCCATTCCCATTTGGCTTTAAAAAAATTAATATACTCACAGTTATAGTTTTGGCAGTATCTTTTTTTCCATAGCAGATATTGAAAGTCAAAATACTGCAGTTTTTCAGAGGTTACCATCACTTATGTTCTCATGGTGGGGTAGAGGCAGATGGTGATTCTAAGGTGGGTGGGAAACTTTGCTCCCCTTTTTCCCAAAAGGCAAAGTGAAACAGATTCTTTTCTGTCAAAAGTCTTACGATCTTCAGTCCAAAATAAATGTGGACCTTGCTCCTCTGTTTCTTCTGCCTGCCATCTGTGTGGAGACCTTGTCTGCCTCCACTGCAATGTTGCTATGCAATTCCTGCCAATCTCGGCATTTCTGTGGTCCAAAAGATAGAACCCAGATATGAGAGAGCATCAGGCCATTCATTCCCACTCTCCAAGTTGTTGTTGTTGTCAGGTGCCATAGAATCGGAACCGACTCATAGCGACCCCATGTACAGCAGAATGAAACAGTGTCCGATCCTGGGCCAACCTCACAATTGTTGCCATACTTGAGTCCATCAGTGCTGCCACTTTGCCAATCCATCTCACTGGGGGTCTCCTTCTTTTTCTCTGACCCTCCACCTTACCAAATATAATATCCTTCTCCAGGGACTGGTCCCTCCTGACAATATGTCCCAAGTATGAGAGATGAAGTTTGGTCATCTTGGCCTCCAAGGAGCACTCTGGCTACATTTCTTCCAACACAGATCTGTTGGTTCTTTTGGCAGCCCATGGCACTTTTAATATTCTCCTTCAACACCAACTCAAAAATGTCAATTTTTCCACAGTCTTCCTTATTCACTGTCCAACTTTCGCATGCATATGAGGTTATTGAAAATACCATGGCTTGAGTCAGGCACACCTTAGTCCTCAAGCTGACATCTTTGTGCTTCAACATTTTTAAAAGGTCTTGTACAGCCGATTTGCCTAATGCAATAAACCATTTGATTTCTTGACTGCTCCTTCCGTGAGTGTTGATGGTTGATCAAAGAAGAACTAAATCTTTGACAACTTCAATCTTTTCTCTGTTGATAAGAATGTTGTTTATTGGTCCAGTGATGAGGATTTTTGTTTTCTTGATATTGATATGCAATCCATAGTAAAGCTGTGGTCTTTGATTTTCATCAGTAAGTATTTTAAGTTCTCTTCACTTTCAGCTAGCAAGATTGTTTCATCTGCATATCACTGGTTGTTAATGAGTCTTCCTCCAATTCTGGAGGAAGGATTGTGTGTGTATGTGTGTGTGTGTGTGTGTGTGTAATACTTTTGTTTAATTGTAGTCCAGACACAATGCCATCTACTTTCACTGGTATATCACATCAAGTGAATTATTTTTGTGGCAATGGGAAGCCTTTGAATTATTTAGATGGGGAAAGGACTTGATTAGAATTGCTTTGTCAGCCTCAAGGTGACGAGTAGAGTGGGATAGGACTAGACTGAAAGTACAGAGCATAAATAATAAGTACTTGGAATAGCCCAAATTATAGAGACTGAATAAAGTCAGTAAAAAGGAAGCCATGAGAAATCTTGAATAGAGAGAATCAACTGAATTAAGTCAATTACTGAGTATGGAGGATAGCCAGGCCATCTAAGGAAATCCCAAGTTCCTAATGAGGATAGTGTTGCACATTAGGGAGATACAGCATTCAGTAGAAACATTAAGTCTATGGGAAAAGATGAGCTAATTTGAGGGCATGTTGAATGGGAGGTATAAGACAGTCATAGAGTTGCTTTGTAGACACTTAATTAGTGGTTATGAATTGGGCTGTGAACCACAAGGTCAGCAGTTCGAAACTACCAGCTGTTCCATGGGAGAAAGATGAGGCTTTCTACTCCTGTAAAGATTTATTGCCTCAGAAACCCTGTACAGGGTTGCTATGAGTTGGAACCAACTCCATGGCACATAACAACAACAACAACAACATGTGCAAGAATGGATTGAGACTGGAGGTATAAATTTGGGAGTTACCAGCACCTAAGTGGCAAGTCAGTCCATAGGAATGAATTCCCTATGAAAATGTGAAAAATTAAAATAGAAATGAATGTCAGTGCTGAAACTTGATAAATATGAACATTTAAAGAGGGAGAATAGCTTCACCAGAAAACACCAAGAGAAATGATGAGCTATATGGAGGAACTTGGCAAGATATATGGAGGGAAGAGAAGTTATGAAAGTTAGCAGTAGAAAGACTGTTAAATTGTTAAATCAGAGTTTTAATGACATGGGGAAATGCTTATATTGAAGTGAGAAAGAGAAGAAACATAACAAAAAGGCTTAATTCTTCAGTATTATTTTTCTCAATGAAAAATGCTGGCTGAATGTATATGTTGAAGTGACAATGACACTAAAGAGAAGTATGAGCAAGGATATAAAGACAAGAAAGATCATATTCACATTTGAGTTTGAGACTTGATGTGCATGGAAGAGGGTGTCAAAAGATGAAGTCAGCATCTAGGCCAGGCTAAAGAGCTTGAACTTTATCTCAAAGGAAACATCAAAGCATTTTAAAAAGTGGAGAGATAATTTCAGGGTTGTGTTTTAGAAAGAACATTCTGACAGCTGTGTGGAGCAAGGTTGGACAGGAGCCAGTCTTCAAAAGGAGATCTGTCAAAATGCTGGTTAAATCCAGGCCAGAGAGCATGAGGACCTCATGAGGGTATGCCATGTGGGCATCCACTCTATGTCTGCTCTTGGTAATTCTCTTATCTGATTTTGATAGAGTGTGGCTTTCTGTGGGTCCTTTTACTTCTGAAAATAACCATCAGTGTGAGCAACGACTTGCCCAAGTTTGCTCAGAATGTGGATGCAAATTATCACAACATAGTATGACTATCTTCAGTAACCATGGTCCTCAACAGGATGATATCTCTATCCTCTACCTCACCATGACCACAGGTCTTGTGTAAAATAGTGGTGTCAGTGCATCCACACTGCTTGGCACCAGGGGATGCATTTACATTTAAGGCTTTGTGATGCATACCCTATCAACACAACATCTAACCTGAAGGACCTTGCATTTGATCATCAGAATGGCATTGCAACTACCCCTGCCCAAATCTCCATACCCCTGCCCAAATCTCCATACCCCCGCCCAAAATCTCCATACCCCTGCCCATTGTAAACTCACCAGAATTGTACCCAGACCACAGGGCCTTTTAATACCCCAGTCTGGAAGTGAACTGACACTGACGGGCTCTTGGTCTCCTTTGGTAACTTAAGAGTACCCCCTCCCAGGTTTACTCTCAATAAACCTGCCTGCTGTTGACACCAAGACTCTCTCTCTCTCTCTTTCTTTCTTTTCCTTACATAACCCACAGTGCCACCAGGGGCCCTTTCAGACAATAAAAGGAGGTACTATCTCAGTCTTATCCCTGTCATAGGAGAATTACTCATATTAACGCTACAATCATCTTTCTTCTCTCATCATGAGTTGACATGGTTGACATATATTTTAAAGCAGTGATTCTCAGTCAGAGGTGATATTGCCAGCAATAGGATATTTGGTAATTTCTGGAGACATGGTTTCAGGATCACAACTTGTGGGGAGGGTGCTACTGGAATCTAGTAGGTGGAGGGCAGGGACTCTGCAAAGCTCTATACAATATAGAGCTATCCCAGATGCCAACAGTGCAGAAACACTTTCATAAAGAACTAAGGTGAAAAGGTGGCTCAGCAAGTTTGGGCTAAAATGGTATTAAAAGATACTGGAATTTTTCTGCAAACTTGTTGAAGTTCCTTCATATTTCTAGTTAAGGGTAAGTTTTCAAATCATTGTTGTTGAGTACTGTCAAGTTGGTTCTAACTCATAACAAGCTTGTATAGGGTTTCCTAGGAGCAGTTGGTGAGTTTGAACCTCTGACCTTGTGATTGAAACTGATCTTGAGGTCAAGTGGTTG
>NW_006408978.1:648160-650559 GCF_000296735.1 Chrysochloris asiatica
CCGCGGAGTGGCTGGTAGTTTCAAACCGCTGACCTTAAGGTTCGCAGCCCGATTCGTAACCACTACTATATTCTATTAAATTTCCCATCCTTTTAAAACTGTCTATTGTATCCTGCAGTCTATCTCACCTTCTCAACACCTAGATCTCTGTTCCTTTATTTTTATCTTCTTTTGCATTGTAATTGTTTTGATCGTACATTGACCTCCCAGATCCTTTGAATATGTTCTTGCAGTTTTGTTCTGTTCTGGACTCTTCCATCTGACAATTGAATTCCAGGTGGTGCTGCTGTGTATGTGTATCTCTGGTTGTTGTCTGTTCCTGTTTGTTCCCAGTCCAAAGAACTCCCTTTAGGATGTTTTGAAGTGCTGGGTTCACTTTGGCAAAATCCCTTAGCTTATGTTTATCCTGGAATGTTTTTATTACACCATCATATTTGATTGACAACTTTGCTGGGTAGACAATACTTGATTTGCAGTTCTTTTTTTCTTGTTTTTTTTTTTTTTTCTTTCTTTCTTTCAGGGTTTTATATATATGCCTTCTTGCCTGCATGGTTTCTGTTGAGAGATCAGAGCTTAATCTGATTTGCTTGCCTTTGTAAAGAAAACTTCTCTTTTCCATAGCTGCTTTCAGGTATCTCCCCTTGTTTTTGATTTTGGAAAGGTTGATTATTATACTTTTTGGTGATTTTCTGTTGGGATATATCCTTCCTGGGTTTCATTGAGCTTCCTGAATGCTTATCTCTTCATTTTTCAGGATGTTAGGGGAATTTTCTTCCAGTAGCTCTTCAACTATCTTCTCTGTGGACTTGTGTGACTCTTCCTGTTATGGAATGCCAGTAATTCTTAAGTTATTCCTTTTCATGTTGCCCCACATGTATCTTAGACTTTCTTGAAATTTTTTTAAATCCTTTTTTTTCCTGCTTGCTCTTCTATCTTAGCAGTATTGAGAGATTTTTTCTTCCAGCTCCCTTGTTCCAGTTCTCTTGTTCTCTGTTGCTCATGTGTTGTCCAGTTCTGATATTTTATTATTAATCATTTTGACCTATTTTTTTCAGGTTATGGATTGTTTCCAATGCTGTATCTATCTTATTTGATTGTTCTTGTAGTACTTTCATGACTTCGTCCTTATTTTTCTTAAACTTCAATCTTATTTTCCTGAATTACTTCTCAGGCAGTTCCAAGGCTTGCCCTCCTTCCAATGGGAAGTCTGGGTCTACATCCAGCTCATTTGTGTCAGTTACTCTATCCTGTTTGTGGACATGTGCTGCAATGCTCGATTGTTTCTTGGGCATTTTCAATAATTAGGTTTTCAGTAATTAAACAAATGTATGTTGGTGTTTTATTGAGGTTTTTGGTTGCCTTCAGGTTGATATGATCAGGAGACAGGTTTCCCTTTTCACTTTTCTTATAACTCAACTCAGAGAAACTGCAGCAGGTGCTGGCTGTATATCTGGTGTATAGCAGCTGGTATTGGCTCATGCCTGGATGGTGGGATTTTACAGGGTGGGATTGCAATTTGGCTATATGACCACAGTTGCTGTCTCTTCTTGAGTAATGCACAGAGAGAGCCCCTTGAATGTAAAAAGGGGACCAAACAACAACAGCAAATAATAATAATAATAATAAAAATAAATGTGTACTATAGTCTATAATCACACAAAAGAAGAGAAGGGAAAAAAAAATCCGTAGTAAAATATGTGTATGACCTTAAGTCTCCTTTCTTGCATGTCATGGGCCGTTCTGGGAGCCCATACTGTTTTAAGCAGTTCCTGGTTACTCCTCCCGATTCTGGAATCTGGAAACAGAAATCTTTGCTCAACAAATCTGTGTGCATGCATTGTTGAAATCTCAGGAGGTGGGGTGGGGGTGTGTCCACTTGATCAGACACCCACTTTCATTGCCAGAGTGGAGGTGAACAAGCCGTGAGAGACAAAAGAACAGAGAAAGGAAAAAAAAGAAAATAATAAGAAGAATGCCCACACCTTTATCTCTGATGATCATCAGAAGTGTTTAGTGGGAATGCTTCTCTGACCCTTCTGCTCTATCACACCCAAGATGGCTGCTCTTGGATCCAGCTAGTAACCACAGATCAGAAACCAGTGTTTCTTGCCTCTGCTACAAATTCCACTGCTATAAGCCTTCAAACTTTCTAAACAATCCTTTATATGTAGCTTTGAGTTCTGGGATCATCCCCTGAACTTGCTTCATCTGGTATTCTGTGTTGTTGCTGGCAGAGCTTTGAACCACACATCTCCCTAATCCACCATTAAGTCCTGCCCCTGAGACAGTTATTCAAACAGAACATGAGAAAACTGAATGGTTTAAAATTAGGAAATGTGTGCGACAGGATTGTATTCTTTCCTCATATTTATTCAAGCTGTATGCTGAGCAAATAATCT
>NW_006408978.1:650659-653616 GCF_000296735.1 Chrysochloris asiatica
TTAGACATCTACATACATATCTTCATATAGACTGAACTATTTCAATAAACTGATACAGCATTGGAGGCACTCACTTATCTATGCCAAGATTTTTAGAAGACAACTACCTGGCCAACTGATTGGAAGAGATCCATACTTGTGCTCATTCCAAATAAATCCTATGGAGTGCCAAAATCATTGAATAACGTTCTTAATGTTATGTGAAAGTTAAATTTTGCTAAAGGTAATTAAAAACCAGCTGCAATAGTACATTTACAGAAAACCGTCAGATGTTCAAACCAGATTCAGATTAGGATGTGGAACAAGGCATATCATTGCTAATGTCAGATGGATCTTAGCTCACAGTAGAAAATACAAGACAGATGTTTACGTGTGCTTTATTGACTATGCAAAGGCTTTCAGTTGTGGGTCATGGTAAATTATTGCTAACATTGCAAAGACCAGGTATTCCAGGACACTTATATTCATGAGGAATCTTCACCTAGACCAAGAGGCAGTTGTTGGAACAAAACAAGGGGATACTGAAGGGTATAGAATTAAGAAATGTGTGTGTCAGGGTTGTATTCTTTCACCATACTTATTCAATTGTATACTGAGCAAATAATTTGAGAAGCCGGATTATATGAAAAAGAACATGGCATTAGGATTGGAGGAAGGCTCATTAATAAGCTAGGATATGTGGATGATACAACCTTGTTTGCTGAATGCAAAGAGGACTTAAAATAATAACTGATGAAGATCAAGGATTACAGTCTTCAGTATGGGTTGCACCTCAAGGAAAAGAAAAAAAAAAAAAAAATCCTTACCACTGCACTAATAAAAAACATGATAAATGAGAGAAAGATCAAAATTTCCAAAGACTTAATTTTTCTTGGCTCTAACATCAGTACTGATGGAAGCAGCAGTCAAGTAATCAAATGCTTTATTGCATTAAACAAATCTATAACACAAGACTTCTTTAAAACGTTCAAGAGCAAAGATGTCAAATGTTTGAGGACTATGGTGCATGTGACCCAAGCCATGATATTTTCAATAGCCTCATATGCATGTGGCAGTTGGACAGTGAATACGACAGAACAGAGAAGAAACGAGGCATTTGTGTTATATCATAGGAGAGAAGAATATCAAAAGTTCCATTGACTACCAAGAATAAATGAATATTTGTTGAAAGAATCACAGCCAGAATACTCCTTAGAAGCTAAGATGGCAAGAATGTGTCTCGCATACAATGGGCATATTACCAGGATGGGTCAGTCTCTGGAGAAAGGCAGCATGCTTGATAAAGTGAGGGTCAGTGAAGAAGAAGACCCCACACAATGAGATGGATTGACACAGTGGCAGTAACAATGGGCTAATGTGTGATGAATGTAAATATGGCACAGAACTGGCAGTATTTCCTTTTGTTGTGTACAGGGTTGCTATGAGTCAGAACAGACTGGATAGCACCTAACAGCAACACATACATATCTATTAAAAAGTAAAATAGAGATTTTAATAAATTGTCTACTTATGCCAAACCAAATTTTGAAAAGAAACTTCAGTTAATTAGTAAATACAGTTTTTTCCTGCTATCCAAAAGTGGACTGTTCTTATGAAATCTGTGTTTTCAAATTACATAGTGATTTGCAGCTGTGTCTGACCTCCTTGAACTTCACAAGGGAGAAGGAGAACCAAACTCCACATCAGCCCAAAACCAATTCCTATGAGACTGAAGTCTTATATGCTTCCAGCATCAACCCTTCCTTACCCATTCTGACTCCAATCGTACCTCCAACAACATACTCTCTGCTTCCCCGTTGAGAATGATTATTCTTTGCTGTGGCCACATAGAACTCACAGATCATACTCACAATTATGGAGTTTATTAGGTCAGTTAATAGAGTACAAATTAGGCAGAAAATGCTCAAGAGCTAGGTCTTTGGTCAGGGCAGCCTCTTTCTATCATGCTCCCAGGCACGTTTCTCTCTGACCCTTGGCCCCTTGTCTGGCCTCTGCCCTACTCAGGTAATGTTATTAAACTTTTTTAGGGCTACTAATAAATGTCCAAAGGGCACTCCCCTTCATTTATAAACCTCAGATAGATGAAAAGCACTTTGTTCTAGTTCCGTAAATCAGCAAATTAAGCGCCCTAGATTAAGTACTATGGGCACACCATTCTACAAGCAAGACTCTTGCCTGAAAGCCCTCAGCTTTTATAGATCAGGAAACCCACCCCTCTCTCCCTTGCTCTGGCTCTTGGTTCTGTTGTTGTTTCTCTGTGCTTCTCTAGTGTCAGAACTGTCTACTGGATTGAGGAGGAATCGTAGGGTCCAAAGGATGGGTTCCTCTTCTGGTTTGTCTTCCTTGACTAAGGAAGTGAGACTCCCGGTTGGATCATTTTAAACCCACATTAGGGTCCCATGGTCTTACCATCACAATTAACACTATAAAGAATCACTCACAATTGAATCATACTCTTATCAGCATCTTCTGCAGCCTTTGCCAGGCTCATCAGGAAAAAAATGTCGCTTGGTGAGAGTTACAAAGACTGTTGGTAGAAGAGCCATATGAAGTAACTCACCGCACTATACTTTTGTAAACTGAAATAGTGTAAAAAAAAAAAAGTAATGACCATTAATTTATATGGGAATATTTTTGAGCATTCCCTACACCCAATACATAACCAAACAAATCATACAGCACAGAAAACCTAAAATAGCTCCAACATACCGTGTTCACAGACAGAGTTCAGAGTATGGTGGCTTGATTCTGAAATGCCTAGTGTGGTTTCTGAAAAGGAGTTTGACAATACCATTCTCGCTTCTTGGGGTGTGTGCTGCCTCTGTTGAATTGTTGTTGTTATTTTATTTTATTTTTTTAAGGTTTTTATTGTGGATTGAATGAAAGTTTACAGGGCATATCATCAGTTTTACATTCAACAAATCATACACCTTGTTTCATTGCAATGATTATAATCC
>NW_006408978.1:664031-666287 GCF_000296735.1 Chrysochloris asiatica
GAGAATATTGAAAGGAGAATCGGCTGCCAAAAGTATACACAGATCTGTGTTGGAAGAAGTGCAGCCAGAGTGCGCCCTGAAGGTCAGAATGGCCAGACTTCGTCTCTCATACTTTGGACATATTGTCAGGAGGTACCAGTCACTGGAGAAGGATATCATGTTTGGTAAGGTGGAGAGTCAGAGAAAAAGAGGAAGACTCCCAATGAGATGGATTGGCAAAGTGGCAGCATCAATGGGCTCAGATGTGGCAATAATTGTAAGGTTAGCCCAGGACCGGGCTATGTTTTGTTCTCTGGTGTATAGGGTTCCTATGAGTTGGTACCAACTCGATGGCACCTAACAACTACTACAATGGGCTGGTGGTATCTGGATTACAGTTCATATACTAACTCATATTTTCTATTTGTAGTGTGCAGCACCACTATGCAAATGGATGATTGTTGTTGTTGTAAAGTGCTGTCTAGTTGATTCTGACACATAGTGACCCTGTATAGGGTTTCCAAGGTGCAGCTGGTGAGCTTGAACTGCCAATCTTGTAGTTCAAACCAAGTTTGCAGTCCTGCACATTGCTCCACAGCGCCACACCAGGATTCCAAATTAGTGCATAAATGGATGACTAGGTGGATGAATAGGTGAATGGATAAATGAATAGTTATGCTGGGAATTTTAGTAGATGAAACATCCAGGGTACAATATGTAGAAAATGGTTTATTTGTTTTTTGTATACATAATCTAAAGGATTTCTCTGAGTCTAGCCACAAGGCTAGCAGTTCAAACCTATCAGCTGCTCTTGGAACCCCTATATAGAACCGACTAGGCAGCACACAACAACAATAGCATAGTTTTTCCTGGTATGTCACTACAGGGTATTGTACTGGATAGCAAGGTTGAACGTTACAGTTCAAACTCACCAGATGCTCCTTGGAAACCCTACATAGGGTTACTATGAGTTAGAAACCAACTCACTAGTAGTTAATAACAACAACAGCAGTAACTGCAAAGTCGTTGGTTCAAACCCATTAGCTGCACTTGCAAACCCTATACATGGCCACTATGATTTAGAACCGACTCAAGGGCACACAATAACAACAACAACAAAAACATAGTTTACCTATGTGCATTGCAAAGTTTTGAGAAGGGGTAGACTACCTAACATTCCAGAAATTTCTTTGATGGCAGAATACCTAACAATTTCAGGAATGTTGTTGTTAAGAGTGGCCAAGCTGGTTCCAACTCATTGCAACCCTGTATATGTTTTCTGAGGAGTGGCTGGTGATTTGAACCACTGACCTTGTGGTCCATACTTGTCATGCAGAACCACACTAGGACTCCATTTCCAGAAATACTGTTCAGTGAAGCATAGATTTAGTGTACCACTATTTAAAAGAAATTCAGAACATTCGTTAAGAAAAAACAAAAAAAGAAAAAGTTCAGAAAGAGAACTTGATAGGTGTGGATTTGAAAACTCAGTTCTTAAGTTAGTAGTATGGATTTGTAAACATAAGTTTTCTTAGAAAATTCAAATGGGTTGGGATCAATTTCATGAGCAAAAAGATTTCATATATATATATATATACACACACACATTTAGAGAAGTATAGTCCTAAATTGAACTTGTTGTTATGTGTCGTGGAGTCAGTTCTGACTCTTAGCTACCCTGTACAGGGTTTCCAAGGCTGTAAATTTTTATGGGAGCAGAAAGCCTCATCTTTCTCCCGTGGAACAGCTGGTAGTTTCAAACTACTGACCTTGTGGTTCACAGCCCAATTCTTAACCACTACACTACCAGAGCTCCTGAAATTGAATTAGTGACAAGCTAACCAAATGTGCCCTTTGTTTCCTCCCCATTTATAGTCCTCCATAGTTCCTATGGGAAACTGGATTTCACTACTTTTTTGTGTGTTTCCTAATTATTTTGCTTAAATCAGGTCTGGGCGCTCACAACCATTTACCCCTATGATATCATCTCTTCTCACTTTAGTCACATAGTTCTTTGGTGCTTTTCAGATATGTCAAGCACACTCTGACCTCAGGATGTTTGTGTTACCTCTTATCTCATCTAGAAAACTATTATCCAAACATTACTTCTTACTCTACTCCCCATTGGATGCTTTCCTCAAAGATTCCTTCCTTAATTGAAGCGCCCTATCATCAATTTCTCTTTTGTTGTTAATGCCATAGTTGGCTCAGACTCATAGCAACCTCTTGTAATAATATAATGAAACATTGCCTGGTCCCATACCATCTTTACATTCC
>NW_006408978.1:666387-668347 GCF_000296735.1 Chrysochloris asiatica
GGTGTTCTTGCGCATCTCTCCTCACTTCATATCAGCTGGATGCTTCACTCTCAGCTCTAGGCCTCTGTGGCTAAGTCCTTGTCCATGGGCTCTGGATGGGACTCAGGATTCCACCTAACATCCTATACTCTGTAAAGGCTTTGCATGAGGCGAATTGTTGTTGTTATTACCCATAGCAACCTGACCCATAGCAACCCTGTATAGGGTTTCTGAGGAGAAACTGGTGAGCTTAAATCACTGACCTTGCAATTCAAATGACCTTGCAGTCTGGAACATTAACCCACAGTGCCATACCAGGACTCCCCTCTGTTGAAAGTTGTTGTTGCTAAGTGCCGTACAGTTGATTCCGACCCATAGCGACCCTGTAGAGGGTTTCTGAGGAGCAGCTGGTGAGCAGCTCACTTCAAAACAAATACTACAGGCTGCTTTCTCTTTTCAGTCTAGCCTCCACTACTCCCCACCCCCAGCAAAAGTGAAAATCCTCTTTGGATTTCTTTCAGTTTGCAAAAAGAGATACTAATGTAAGTCTTTCTGAAAAGTGAAGTGGCATAAAGCAAATTTTTGAACAGTGAGGAATATCTGCTTTACTCTAATCTAAACTTTGAAAAATGTAATGGCTTAAATCATGCCTGTGGTTGCTGCAAGTCTGCACTTTAGTTTGCATCTTTGCAACATGAATGGATCAGAAAAAAATCCAAACATGCAGAGAGTTTGCCTTATTGGAATTTTATAAAATAAATTATTTCAAGTTTGCTGAAATTTTTTTGTGTGTATATACTGAGACTCTAGAAAATTATAGAGAAGAAATATTACCTGTTCTATTGCCTTTTTTTCTGTTGGAAAAAGATCCAAAAAAACCAATGTTTTGCCATTTATCTAGTACACTGAGGTTTAAACAACAGGTGGAATATAGCCGACCTTGAGAAATGGCTCTCTGGAATATCACCTTCATTTCCTTTTATTTGCTGAGGAATAAGATTGCATGTATGTTACAATCATTTCTTTCAGAATATTTCAAGGAAAAAACAAATTCTGGCAGAATGCAATAGATACATGTCTTTATAAGGCAGGAGACAATTCACACATCCCACAGTAACTAAAAAAGTACTAAGTTTTTATTGGAAAGAGAATCTATCTTTTTAGCACAGCTTCACTTAATTTTTGCCACATTCTGACTTCCATTTTGTTCAGCCATTATTTATGATGCTAAAAAACATTTTTGGACCACAACAGTACATTTATCATAAACTAAAATGAAAAGATATGTCAGCAGGGCTGATGTGTAACTAGCCAGCAACTCAAACAGATAATTAAAATTGTTTTCTGAGATGGTCAGGTGCTGTGTGTTGTGGATAAGCACTCTCTTTAGAATGGGCCTGAGGACCAGTGGGGAACTCAAGAAAGCCTAGAACAGGGACCAGGGCTGAAGTCTGAAGTCTGAGCCCACTGAGCTTCTCTCTGGCCAGAAAACATTTTTGTCCAAGTTGCAACTAAGTTTTAAATTTAAATTATTAAATTTGGATTTTTGAAAGAGGACTCTGCTGGTATGATTTTCTTCTAGTTTTGCTAAGAGTACCACAAGTGGCAGAGTCCCACAAAGTATTAGAACTCATTTTCCCTTGGTTTATTTTTATTTTAGTTCCTGGGTGGTACAAATGGTTACTGTACTTGGTGGAAAGTCAAAATGTTATTGGTTTGAGTCAATACTGTGGTACCTCAGAAGAAAGTCCTGATGAATTAATTCTAAATATTTAGCTAATTAAAACCCTAAAGAGAACAGTTCTGCTCTGATACACACGTTGTTGTTATTAAGTGCCGTTGAGTCAATTCCAACTCATAGCGACCCTTATAGGGTTTCCAAGGAGCGACTAGTGAGTTTGAACCACTGACCTTGCATTTCAAACCAACTTGCAGTCCAGCATATTATCCCATAGCGCCACACGAGAACTCTATAATAATC
>NW_006408978.1:675716-681291 GCF_000296735.1 Chrysochloris asiatica
GCACCTTAGTCCTCAAGCTGGCATCTTTGCATTCATTGTTAAGCTCAAGTTTATTGTTCTGGCTGCTGTATCTTTTGAATGCCATCTAACCTATCAACAAATATTCTACTGTCTTCTAAGTTTTCAATGATTTCAGAATAATATTGCTCAGAATTTCTTCCTGGTAAGAAGTTCCACATAATCCCATCCATCTTGGGTGACCCTCTGGGTTTTTGAAATACCAATGCCATAGCTCCCAGTATCATAACAACATACAAGCTACTGCAGTATGACAGACAGGTACTACGCTCTCCCTTAACCTTCTCAATGTCTCTTCATCCTTCTGACTATCTGACACAGGTACCATATTTATGTGTTGTGTTTTTCCCCGCACTACAGCATAACCCTAATAGGGCATTGGGTCATATGAATGTGTCAAGGATACAATGGTAACTAACATAAAGATGGTCCTCAGCCCTCCCAGAATTACCAGGCTTAAAGCAATATATATTCTTATTCTTCATTCCGTACTCACATCAGTATTAAGATTGCAATGCACTGGTCTGCAAAGTAGATTTGAACTGCAAGATTAGTGGTTCAAGTTCATCAGTTGCTCCTCAAAAACCTTAAACAAGGCTGCTGAGTCAGAACTGACTCAATGGCATTTAACAACAGCACCCTTAACAACAACAACAACAAAAATCAAGATTAGTTTAATAATGCTAAATACTTACATATCAAAGTTTATCGATGAGTCTTCCTTCAATTCTGATGTGGCATTTTCCTTCATATAATACAGTTTCTTGTATTATTTTCTCAGTATACAGATTGAAAAAGTGTGGTGAAAGGATAAAATCCTGGTGCACACCTTTCCTGATTTCAAACCACTTGGTATCCCCGTTCTGTTCAAATGACTGTCTTTTGTTCTATGTACAGATTTCTTATGAACACAATTAAGTAATACATATTCTTTGAAATGCTAACCATAATTATTTAGATATTATTATTAGTGTTCTAACCAGTACTTACTTTAAGATTGTGTTTCTGAGTAAATGAATTTTTTTTCTAAAAAGTACAATATATCAGATGAAATCAACTGTCCCTGGATATAAATTGAGTACATTCAGAAACACATCTGGAATTTCAGGCTCACCAACTTTTAGAATTCATGTATTAGAATGGGCCTTACAGATTACCTAGAGCAACCTCCTCGTTTTTCTATTTATAAACACTAACCATTGCAATTGATGACCGTGAACCCTGATTGAGAGACGTTGACCAATCCCGAGGTATGTTCCACACACTGGTTCTCTAATTGACAGTTATAGCTCAATCTTAGCATAAGAAAAGGGCTTTCATTTTAGTAGTTTTCCTTTTACTATAAACTAATGACCTTGGTCTACGTAAATGTTTCTTTTCACACTGAAGACCAGAGAGAAATAAGAAATGTTATCTTAGATAATTGTTTGATTAAATTTGTCTTTATTACATGACCTCTTGCTGTTTAGAAAAAGGAATCTTGCCTGAAGATTGTTCCAATGTCCAAAGCCATTTTGAAGTTAACATTCTGATGTCAAATTCATGAATTCTTTTGTTTGAACACTGAAACAGGACAACAGGCAGTTAATGCATGCAATAGCCACACAAGAGAACTATTCATGCATTTTTTTCATAAAGATACAGTTCAAGAGTCAAACAATGGACGTTCTCAGTGAACCACCTCAATAATCAGCTGAAATTAGTGTTCATTGCAGTACGCTGTTAAATCAGTTTCAACTCATAGTTCACCAATGTGACTGTAGAATTGTCCCATAGGGTTTTTGAGAATGCAGGATCATCGCTGGACTACGAACCACAAGATCGGCAGTTCAAACATCGGAAACCCTATATAGGTTTGCTATGAGTTGGAACCTACTCATAAGCACTAACAACAAAAACAGCAATCTTTATGGGGAGGCCTGGTAGTGTAGTGGGTTAAGTTTTTGGCTGCTAACTTCTAGGTCCACAGTCCAAACCATGGGAGAAAAAAGAGACTGTCTGCTCTACTAAAGACTTGAAGTCTAGGAAACGGTAAGGAACATGTCTGCCCTGTCCTATGGGGTCATCCAAGAATTATAATCAATTAGACGGCAGTTTTTTGTTTGTTTGTTTGTTTTTTTGAGGGAATTGGGGGGTTTCTTTTTGGGAGTAGATCACTATGTATAATCTGCCATAGAATCCTTGGGTAGGTTTGAATCACTGATTTTTCTATTAGCAGCCGAGTGCTTTACCATTGTTCAACCAGGGCACATTAGGCATTGGTTGATGACTTTAAGGACAAGGGGATTTATTGCTTAACCCTACAAAGATAATTGTCACTCTTTATAGGAAGTCTGCAAATGATGTTAGGGAACAAAAAAAGAAGTCCCTGACATAAATTACATATGTGATCAAAGATTCATTTAGCATTTTTGTTGGTTTGCTTTTGGTTTGTATGACCAGGAGGATTATTATTCAGATTTCAGCCCTTCTTATTCTTGATGAGAGAATTTTTATTAGTAAAATTCAAGGTGACTGAAAGATTCTTTCAGAGCTATTATTCAATATTTACAGTTTTGTCCCAAAATTTATTATACTTGGTTTTAATTTTTTTATGAAAGAAAAATTGGCAAGAAAAAGTTTGTTAAATTAGGCATTAAAAGAATAGCAAAGTCAGTCATACTTTTTAGTTGGTTATAAACTGCAGGAGTCCTGGTATGACACTGTGAGTTAATGTACTGGACTACAGACTCAATCTGAACTGCAAGATCAGTGGTTCAAGCTCACCAGCTGCTCCCTGGAAACCCAGTACAGGGTCGCTATGGGTCAGAACTGACTCGATGGCACTTAACAACAAGAAAATGCAGTGTGTTTTGGATCCAATATACATTTATGAACCGACTCGACGGCACTTAACAACAACAACATACATTTATAGACCCTATACATTTTAAGCCCCCTTTAAAAGTTGTGTATTATTTAATTGGCTTTGTAACTCCACAATGCACAACATTTGGTTTAACTGACTCCTGTACCTGCATTCACTCATCGCTTTGGAATTGTGGACACAAACTCAACTGTTTAACAAATGAATTTTTGAGCAAAGCCTCTACTGTTAAAATTGAACAGGTATAGCTGCACTCACACATCATACCAACACATGACTAATAACTCTGAGCCATCAAATGCCTTAGATATGGATCTATGTTTTGTAATGAAAATGTAATCGCAAAAGTATAAATCATGCTGGAGTTTCTGTCCTGCCAAGCCAAGTTACCATCAACAAACATGTTAATACCCAACAGCATATTTCAGCACCTTAGTGTCAGAAAATAAGGAAATGCCAATTTTATTCAGAACTCAACAGATTCCGCCTATGTAGGCATCTCCCAACTTGTGGATTCAGTGTAAGTTTCAGATGCTGATTGCTCAATAACTGATTTTCATCTTTTAGGAACTGTACTTCTTATTCAAGAGGCAAATAAGCAATTTACAGTAAAGGTGGCTTTTAAGGGGGAACATTTCTACTGTTCCACAGTTTAAAATACACTGTGGCTTCTTTAATAAGAAATTTTTATGACAGAATTACTCAATTTTGTTTTTCATGTCCTGTGTTGTACCTTATCCAAACGTTAAGACAGATGTTTCCTATCATCAAGACCACTTTGTATTTTATATGATTTGTTTTAGTAACTCATTCCACAAGCATTTATTCAACTCCATTTCTAGGGATCAGCACTGTACTAGATGCTAAAGAGACAAAAATGAATAAAGCATAATTCCTTCCCACAGGAACACACAGGACCCAAAAGAAACCCTGTGTTGCAGAATTGGTTCCAGCTTATAGTTACCTTATAAGACACAGTACAACTACATCCTAGGGTTTCCAAGACTGAAATCTTCATGGGAACACACCATTCCAACTTTCTCCTGTAGAATGGCTGGTGGGTTCAAACCACAGACCTTTCAGTTAGCAGGTGAGTGCTTAAACACCATGTCATTCTGGAAAATAGATTCCTGAAAGGTATTTTTTTAAACTAATGAGATTAAGTAATGAAGGAATACAGTGGAGTAAACTCAGAGGAAGGGGCAACTAACAACAGAAAAAGAACAGCCTGCAAAGAGGAGATGATAGTTTTAATCTAGAGAGAAAGTAAGAATGTTCCAGAAAATACAAGGGAAATATCCATTCCAGGTGTAAAAAATAGTACAGCCAAGGTACTGAGGGGCTTATGGAAAGACATCACTTCTAAGGAATGAAGAAAATTTAAGAGTACCTGATGGATGCTGGTTAGAAAAGATGTTAGTGGGACAGATGGAGTCATATTTTAAAGAGCCTTATATAGCCCATGTCAAGAAATTTGGATTTTTCTTCTTCTAAAATGAAACATTACATGGCATTAAAAATATTCATTTAGACTTCAAGATCCTTTCTTTGTACTTTCACCTGCCAGTTAGAATGAACACGTGAGGATCTTGGATGGCTTTACTTTAATTATTTGTGCTCCCAAGAACTGAATGGTTATGTAGATCACAAGACTATAGTACAAAAGTTGAAGGTTAATCTGAATAGCATACAACAGATCGACCCAAAGGCCTGGCCATTAAGTCCTCAAAGAGATGATTCCTTAGAACAAATTTTGAGGATAAATATAGCAACTTCAGGACAAAGCTACAAAGCATACTCTAGGGCTACAGCCAATCCTACATGCAAGTGAAGTAGGTATGTATATGGCTGCCTATTGAAAATTACAGAACATTTGTGGTGTCATTGAGTCAGGTGAGATTCACAGTGACCCTCTATACAAATAGAAGGAAATGCTTCCCTGTCCTACACTATTCTTATAATCTTTGCTATGATTGAGCCTGTTGCAGTTGCTGTATTAATCAATCTCACAGATGGTCTTCTTTTTTACTGTCTCTCTTCTTTCCATAGAATGGATTTCTTCTTTAAAGCTTGGTCTCTCCTATAAAGATGTCCAAATTACATGAGACAAATAATGTCATCCTTACTTTTAAGCAGCATTCTGGCTGTACTTCTTCTAAGACAGATCTGTTAATTAGTATAGCAGTCAATAATGTATTCAATATTCTTCACTAACACTATAATTCAAAGGCATCAATTCTTTTTTGGCCTCCTTATTCATTGTTCAGCTTCCCCCAGCATATGAACTGATTGAAAATACCATGAAGTGAGTCAAGTACAACTTAGTCCTCAAGATGACATCATTGTTCTTTAACACTTTGAAGAGTTCTTTTGTAGCAGATTTGTCTAAAGCAATATGTCTTTTTATTTATTGCTTGGTTTCCATGGCCTTGATTGTGTATCCTAGTAAAATGAAAAATTTGAGGATTTCAGTATTTTCTCAATTTATCACGATGCTGTTTATTGGTCCAATTTTGAGGATTTTTGCTTTTTTCATGTTGAGGCATAATCCATACAGCAGTGGTAGTTTTTGATCTTCATCAGTAAGTGCTTCTAGGTTATATCATTTGTTAGTGGGCAATCCCGATGTTGTGTTCTTCATTCTATAGCTTCTTGATTATTTGCTCAGCAAATACACTGAATAAGGATGGT
>NW_006408978.1:683761-685524 GCF_000296735.1 Chrysochloris asiatica
CTTTCCTGATTTTAAACCGTTCAGTATCCCGTTGTTCTGTTTGAATGGCTGCTTCTTGCTTGATGTTCCTCATGAGCACAATGAAATGTTCTAGCATATCTATTTTTCAAAATGTAATCCATAGTTTGTTGTTATCCACACAGTTAAATGCATTTGCATAGTCAATAAAGCACAAATAAACATTTTTCTGGTATTCTTTGTTTTTAGTAAAGTTCCATATGATGTTAGCAATGATATCCCTTTTTCACATCCTCTGCTGAACCCAACTTGAGTCTGGCATTTCCCCATCAATATACTGCTGCAACTTATTTTTTGTTTTATAGATTATCTTCAGCAAAATTTTATTTGTATGTATGTGATACTAATAACATGGTTTGATGATTTCTGCATTTTATTGGGTCACCTTTCTTTGGAATGGGCACAAATAGGAATCTCTTCCAATTACTTGGTTAGGTAGCTGTCTTCCAAATTTCTTGACATAGCTAAGTGAATGCCTTCAGTGTTCCATCAATTTGTTGAAAGATTTAAATTTGTATTCTGTGAATTCCTGGGGCTTTGTTTTTCCCCCAAAGTTCTCAGTGTTTCTTAGACTTCTTCAGTACCATTGGTCTGGAACATATGCTACCTTTTGAAATGGTTATTAGTGATACTATTTTTGACCACTTACACATCCTGTTTGAGCATCTTTTTTTTGTAATGGGCACAAACATGGATTTCTTCCAGTTGGTTGTTTGGCCAGGTATCTGTTATGAGCTAGAAAATGTGCTATTGAGCAGTGTCATCAATTAGTTTATATCTTCATCATTCGCAAATTATAATAGCAATGTTTGGATAGAGTCAAATTTCTTAAGCTTCCTAGAAGGCTTGTGTTGTTGTTGTTAAGTGTCGTTGGGTAAGTTATGACTCATAGCGACCCTGTATAGGTTTTCCTGATGTGGAGTCCTGGTGTAGTGCTGTGGGTTAATGCACTGGGTTGCAAAGTCAGTTTGAACTGCAAGATGGATGATTCAAGCTCACCAACTGCTCCTCGGAAACCGTATACAGGGTGGCTGGCTATGGGTCGGAATCAATTTGATGACACTTAATAACAACAATAACATAAGGTTTGCAACAAGCAGCTAGTGGGTTTGAACTGCTGACCTTGTATTCTCAGTCCAGTGGTGATTCTATAGCGCCATACCAGGAATCCTATAGGTTAACTGACCCAAACATCCTACCCTTCCTTCCTCCATCCACAAAATGCTATAAGGAATTCTTCATTGGTCCCATAATTTATCAATATTCTATTTGCATTATTCCATTGAGAAAATATTTTTTGCCTGATAGAAAAGAGCATAGAAAAGCTATTGGAACAAAATTTAGCTAAATAACCATGATTTCATAATAGCACACTCATTTTAGAAAGCAGTTTGCCAGGGCATTGATTCGAGTAATTCTTCCTAAAGCTCAAGGAATTCCCCATCCTCTTTCAAAGATGCTTGCCACAACTTGGACATGATGGACTGCTTCCACACATTCAGAGTATTCCTTGAGTGACAAGGATATCATATCTGTGATATTTAACATTGCCAAACTAGCATTTTCATCTATCCTTAGCACACAGATCCTGTTGCAAATCAATACAAGCAAACCTATTCTTATAGCTATCTGAAGAGTTTAAAAAACAACCCACATATGGTAGGGCTTAAAAAAGTTGATGGAAAAATGGAATTTTTAAGCCCTCTTACACTTATGGTAGCGTAGTGGTTACGAATCGGGCTGCG